>NC_056732.1:1790246063-1790362647 GCF_019279795.1 Protopterus annectens
AGATGGTATTACACACATTTTTATGTTTCAAGGATCTTGGTTCTAATGCAGAATGCTGTTGCTGAGGTCTTACACTTGTAGTACTTAAAAAGATCATTAGAGGGAGCTCAAATGCAAGTTGTTTGAGGCAATTCATGCATTTTATATGTAGTTTTAATCGGAATGGATTTATTAGGTTCATAGGTAAGTACTAGGCTATCTGCCCGAGGGCGTCTATAAGCCTAGCCAGAATGTGTTGGCTTTCACTGCCCCCTTAGATTAGTTCCCTGTGCCTTTGTCCAGCAGAGCCATTAGTTCCCGGTGCATCTGTCCAGCAGAGCCACTGCAGTGATCACTTGGGTAAATTTTCCATTTCCCATCCACTCGAGGGTTAGTGAAGGGCTCTGCCTAAATGTAGATTGGAATCCTGTTCCAAAGCATGGGGAGTCTCTCTGGGAGAGGAATCTATCCCTCCCTCCCTACTTATAGTTTTTACTCTATGTAAGTGATTTATAAATTGTTTTTGAAGTTTTAAAAAACTGTATATGATTTTTTAACATGTTTTAACATTTGTTAATAGGTTTTAGGTGAATATGTTGTACTAGTATGTTATTTTAGATAAATAGGCTTGAATATTAAATTTTTACTGTACCGTTAAAGTTTGTGCCTTAGTTTGAAATGATGGGAACTAGTGGTATAAAAGGATTTTGGTTACATGCAGTCCACATCTGATGAAGGTTTTAATGAAAACGTACTGTATAAAAAGAGAGTGTTTATGTTTATTTTTTTGGCTGAATAAAGTTTGAATTATCCTTGTATCAGTGGCTGAGTTTCTTTTCTGGATGCCTTGAACTATTTCAAGTACTTTTTGGTGCCTTTGGCATTTTGTTTCTGTGTTTTTAAGTTCCCAATGGGTGGAGCCTAAGCCTTTGACAGAATCAAATTATGTCCTCACATTTCAAACAAATGTTCATATATCTGGAACCATAGGGATTATGAAAAAAGTATAAATGGCAAACCTTCATAAAGTAATTTTATAGCTGTAGTATTCTTTGGATTCTAGGTCTTAAATTGAATTTTATAAGTCACATTAAATATAGTAAATATTACATTTGTACTATTTTATAAACAACTTACAATATCTCAGCAACCACTCCAGTTACACACATTCTGTCAGCAGCATTTTATTCATCTAGCTGAGAGCTTTCATATGTGACTAAGGAGTTCTGTCAGTCTTACTTGGTTGTTGAGATATTTAGAAAATGTGAAAATAATATCTAAAGTAATATCATAAGTCAAAAGTTATTTACCTGCACTAGAGAGAGGTCAAATATTAATGCAGTCAAGTTTGCTACTGTGTAAGCTTTAAGATGAAAAATATTTTAAAACCTTGTACATAGCATGGTGTTGGAATAATTGATGCAAATATGAACACGCAATATTGGATGCTTAGAGGCAGATGTACCTGGAGGTGCCACTCAGATGTAATAAGTTAAAGTTCATTTTTTAAGCATCAGATCATGAATTGCTGGGTCTTACATGAGATAACAGAATTGTTCGTATTAAGAGGCAAGATACTGAAGGGAATTGATCCAAACCTTGCCATGAAATTCCTAAATTCTATTCATGGAGTTGCAAACATTAGTTACATACGACTTATACTGCCCTATGTATAGCTGATACCTTTAATGTATGTATGCAGATTGGCTCTCAAGGCTGCATCCAGAGCCACTATCATATGATCCCCAGACTCTTGATTCACTGTATTGCAATGTTGTTAACAGATATTAAGTAAAAAGAATCCCAGAACTACAACACACTCTCATGCAGGTGGATATATTGTGCATTGATTGGGGCAATGTGTGCAGGTTATTTTTTAACTTGGGAAGGCAGCAGCAACTTAACACAAGAGATGCAACAATGGCATACATACCCACAATGCACTGCTAAGGGACTGTGCATACATACCCACAATGCACTACTGCTAAGGGACTGTGTAGCAAGCTGAAACCACTCAGCCCCTGCTTCTACAGCAAATGAATGACACTAACAGGTCAGCAAATCAATGTGGAGAGACCAACAGGCAACAGCACACTGGGCTACCATATCCGAGGAGGCCTTTATTGAAATTGATACATAGAATGCCCCGGCATGGTGCTCTGTTATTACTCCGCCTCTCACTCAGTCTCCTTGAAAGACTGACTGCCACAGAGGTGTGCATGACAGACCCATGTGAGATACACCACAATAGTCTGCACCTGCTCCAGTTACCACCATCTCCACATGCATGTGGTCTGCCCAGGGCAGTGCCAGTGTTAGTACAGTTCCAACTGCATACAGGTGCGTCTCCAGTGCCCGCAAGCACTAGACATGCACAGTATCATTAACTCATTCATCCCCCCCATTCAGCCATTTGGGGTCATGCTTGATGCAATATAAATGAGTCGGTCTCACTCTGCTTATAGGTTCATGGGAGATTACTAACCTAACAGCTTAAGGGCCCTTAAATGCTTAGCCAATATAACCCAATTTTATATAATATATGGCTCTTAGTGGCAACAGGATGGCATGGATTTGGGCCTGTGCATTGACTATCTTACAGAAGGCTCCTGTCCATAAGGGACATAGGCACTACCTCAGGTGTGAATTTGCTATTCCCCATCCAAACTGCATTTGAAGACGACGACCAGTGAAGGTCTCTGCTTAATGTGAATAGGAAGCCTGTTCCAAAAGAAGGGGCAATCTCAGAAAAACACATCTGTCTCTCCAGCATGTTTTCTTTTAGTCGCTAAGTTTAGATCCCTAGATTGGGTGATCCTCATACTGTCTGACTTATTTGTGAGTGGCTTGTAGGTCAGATTCATAGGTTGGTACTAGGCTATTGGCCCTAGGGCCTACGCAAGCCCAGCCATAACAATTCCCTGGATATTTCTTCCCACAATATTTACTTATCTGGGCCCCTGTCTAGCAGGGCGACTGACATGATCCCTGGGGTGAATTTTCTATCTCCTATCCAATCATCAAGGTTCCTTTAGAAGAGGGCCAGTGAGGTGCTCTACTTGACATGTATGGTCAGTCTACTCCAGAGTATGGGGAGTCTCTGGGTCAGGAACCTATCCCTCCAGCATGTTTTGTTCATTGTGATGAAAAGGTTTAGCTCCTTAGAGCGTGTGGCTCTGAGGGATTGGGATTTCTTTAAGTGGAGCATGTCCAACAGCTCAGGGTTTGACATGGCCTTGTATGTTAAGCAGAGATCGCCTCTGAATAGACTATATGCCACAGAGTACAGCTGGAGATTTTTTAGAGAGTCAGCATATGGCATCTGCTTTAGGCCTGTGATTCTTTTAGTGAGGTATTTCTGTGGCCTTTCCAGCTGTTGCAGATGTCTTGTGAGGTACATACCAAATGGGGTATTATACTCTATAATGGGTCTAATGAGTGATGAGTACAGTGGGACAATGACCTCCTTTTTTCTGGATGAAAAGCCCTTAGTGATGAGGTGTGCCACATAGAAGGATTTCCTGACTGTTGTGGCGATGTGGTTATCGAAAGTGAGTCCACTGTCCACCTGTGTCCCCAAGTCTCTCATCACACTTTCGATGTTTAGTGTACTGACACCTATGTGGTGATTCATGGGTACATGTTTTTTTCCAAAGGGGATAACTATACATTTCTTGGCATTAAGCTTGAGCCCATGGCTCTGGCACCAGGCATCAGTTTCTGTAAGGCCCTTTTGTAGAATATCCACATCATTTGGGGATTCAATAATGGCTCCCAGTTTGCAGTCATCTGAAAACTTTGTTAGCCAGAGTCCCTTAGTGTTGGCCTGTACTTCAGAGAAGTAGATGCCAAACAAGAGTGGTCCCAGGACTGAACCCTGAGGTACTCCACTTGTCACTTGTCTGGAGCTGGATTTGGAGTCGGCTACTTTTACATTCTGGGTTCTGTCAGTAAGCCAGTTGGCAACCCATCGAGTGACATAGGGATTTATGCCCAGCTTAGTAAGTTTATCTATGATTCCAGAGTGGGGGATGATGTCGAAGGCCTTGGTGAGGTCCAGATAGGCTGTATGGACCGCCTTACCCTCGTCCACAGCTCTGGAGACTGATTCAAAGAAGTCAAATCAGATTCAGGAGACAAGATCAGCCCTTCACAAACCCAAACTGGGTGGGGTCCAGTGTTTGAAGGTTGCCAATGTCTTTGTTTATAAGTTTCATGATTATGCGTTCCATGCCCTTGCAGATCAGGCTTGTCAGACTGATGGGACGGTAGTTGGATCCAAGGTGGATCCTCCCTTGTGCAGCGGGATAACTGTAGCTGTGTGCCACTCAGTGGGCATGAAGCCTGAGGTGAGGCTATGATTAAACATGACTAGGTGAGGTGCCAGTTCATTTTGTAGTTCATGTAGTACACAGCCTGGGATGTCATCTGGTCCCACGGATGCTGTATTCTTAAGCTTTGGAGAGTGCAGTTTCTACCTGTGTGGCCGTGATTATCGAAATTTGGCAATCTTTTGGTATTGAGATGGGCCCTTTAGGGGGTGAGAGGGGGGTGAAGTTGGCACTAAATCGATCTGCCAGGATATTGGCAATATCCTTGGGATCAGTATATTTAATGCCATTCTGTTGCAACTCAGAGCAGATCAAAGCATTGCCATTTAGATTCTTGACATAACTATAGAATGCCTTGTGGTTGTTTTTGGAATCTTTGGCAATTTTATTTTCATAACTAGCTTTTGAGGATTTTATGAGGGATCTCAGCTTCTTACTGAGGCTGGTGAGGGAGGTTTTTTTTGCATCCTGGGATTTTCCTCTTTTTTGCAACAGTTTCTTCCTTCTGTTGTATAGTTTGTTTATAGCAGGGGACCACCAGATTGGCATCCTTTTTTTGGAGAAGAGCATCTTGGTTCTATTTGAGAAGGCATGATTCATGCACGAGTGGATGTGCTCGTACAATGCCTTAAGTGTAGGATTCTGCAGTTGAACTTCCAGATCCTGTCTGCGTGGGTGTTCTGAAGTTTGTCACTTCTGACTTCAGTAGCTTGAAGTTGGCTTTGGAGAAGTTTTTTTAAGGAGGTTTCCTTACTGGGGGGTGGGGTGGGATGTGGATGTCAAGGGTGATTTGCTTATGGTCAGACCTGACCAATAAGGGGGTGACCACTGGTGTGGAGCATCTCCCATGTTGGTAATGACCAGGTCTAGGATATTGGAGCCCCTGCTGGGACAATGGATTAGTTGATCCAGGGCATTGGAATTTATGAATTCCAAGAACCGTTGGGAAAAAGAGTTGGTACCCGAGTAGTTTTCCCAATTAATGGCAGGGTAGTTGAAATCACCCAGTATTAGGGTGTTTGGTTTTATCTTAATATTTTCCAGTATGTTTAGAAAGGTGTAGTGAGAATCTTGGGGCATGGTGGGCGATCTGTAGCAAGCTGCAATTTGGATTGTAGTCTTACCTAGTGTTAGTTGCACCTGGAGAATTCCGGTTGCATTGTGTTGGGCAACTAGCCTGGAGGTGTGAATATCCTTGGTGAATATGGATACTCCTCCACCTTTAGTGTTTCGGTCCTGGTTTTGTGGCCAAAATGTATGGTAAGAATTGTAGCCTGGTATTGCAGGGGTGCTCTCTGGAGCCTTGAACCAGGTCTCAGTTACTGGACAGATATCGATGTTCTCCATTTTTAGGAGTGCCTCGAGAGAGTGCATTTTGAGGTTTGGACTTCTAGCATTGAGAAGCATTACCTTCAGATTTTACATGCTTCTATCTGTTACGGTGGTGGTTTTACCCTTTGAACCTTGCCTAAAAAAGCCACTATAGGAGTGACAAGAGCTTTAGCCAGTAACCTGAATACCAGGAGTGACAGGTGCAGACCATCTCTGGCAAAGCATCATGGTTTGTCGATCATGTCTTCCCAGGCAGACAAATACTGGATCCCCTTTGAATGACACCAGAAGCTTAGCCAATTGTTGAAGTCGATCATTTTGTCCTTATACTGTATCATCATTCTAGGCGAAGGCAGGATGCTACTTAGGGCTAGGGTCATACCTGCCTGGGTCACATGATCCAAGAGCTCTTCCATGTCTCTTTTCATGTAGTCCAGGGAGGTACGTTTCAAGTAATTCACTCCAGCATGGACAATGACAGTTTCGTATTTGTACTTGCTGTGGAGTGACTTGAGTGCATGCTTTATGTGTTGGATCCTGGCACTCGACAAGCAGCTGACTGTAATTTTCTCCTTTTCAGTCTGGTGAGTGGGACATCAGTGTGCCTGACTATAGAGTCACCTATGACTAAAGTGTTGGGTACATTGTCTTGCCTTAGGGGCTGTTGTTGGGTGTCACACTGGTGTTGTGAGCTATGTGTCACTTTGGCTGTGACTGGTGTTTGTTTGCATTTCGACTTCGGAGGTCCTTGTTGCTTGGGCAGGTTAATGTTAAGGGCCTCTGCATATGTGGGTTTAGTGTTGCTATGTGTCGGTTTTGAAGGGCTATGAGTTGCTTGAGGTGTGATGCAGGTGTTAACCTTCTCCTCTTGACTGTCTAGCACAATCTTGGCCAGAGAGAGCTTTGCTTCCAGTTTGGCTATGTAAGTGCATCTCTTGCAGGTTGCAGTGTTGGGTGGTAGGAGGAGAGGATTGTCTGTGTACATGAGGCAGTTGCCCCATTGCCCCAGTATGCCCAGATTCACCAGGTGGACAGGAGAAATCACCAGAAGCTGACCCTTTGACATGCCTGTTTAGGTGCTAGGTTAAAGTGCATGCATAGGTCATCCCTTAATAGTCAGCAGGAGACAGAGTAAAGGGATAGGGCTTTTAATCTATCTGCATAGTTCATATTTTATGCCCTGTATTTTCTTTGTGAGGAGGCTCTGAGGTCGCTCCACCTGCTGCAAGTGCCTAGTCAAGTTCATGCTAAATGGTGCATTGTACTCTGTTATTGGTACAATGAGGGCCGGGTACAGTGGGTCTATAATTCCTTGTGATCTGGATGAGGTTGGCAGGATGGCCTAATGGTTAAGGTGTTTGCCTTACAAACACAAGGTGCAGGGTTTGAGTCTCACAAGGGATAAGTGGCTAGGCTTACAATGGCTCACAAGGGCAGTTAGCCTAGTACTAACCTATGTACCTATGGACCTATGCCATACCTTATATGTTGTAGCACATAAAAAGTAATTCTTCACCACAGTAGATGCATGGTGGTCGAAGTCCAGGATATCTGTGTACCTAGATCTTTCATCTCTGAGTCCACTCTAAGGGGGGTGCTATTGATGCTGTAATTTGTAGGGGTATTTGACTTCCCAAAGGGTATGATAATGCATTTTTTGAATTTAGGCTTAGGCCATGGTTTTGGAACCAATCATTCATCTGACCTAAACCCTCCTGAAAGATATCTACATAATTGGGGATTCTATGATTGCCCCCAGCTTCCAGTCATTGGCAAACATTTCCATCTAGAGGTCTTCTACATTTGCCTCGACTTCAGAGGTATATTTCAAACAGGAGTGTTCCCAATACTGAGATCTGTGGCACACCCCAACTGGCCTCTTGCTGGCTCTGGATTCACCTACTTTAACCATGTGTCCTGTCAGTGAACCAGTTGCCATCTGTGACCCAATATGCATCTGGTGACATCGGGATTTATGCCCAGTTTTGGGAGTTTACTTATAATACATCAGTGACAACTGTGTCAAATGCCTTGGCCAGGTAGAGGTAGGTGCTATATACTGTTTTACCAAATTCCATTCTCTGCAAGAGGAGGCTTTACTAGAAAGCTCACTCTCTGCAAGCTTCACTCTCCCTGGAGTGTGTAGATGTCTGTGTAACAAGGGGGACACAAGTCACTAAGAGTACCCCATTAGTGCAAGATTACAACACCTTTCACACTTTTAGTTTCTTCCCCTGCAGTAGTTGGTCTAAAGGTGAAGTGTCAGTCTATATCAAAACTAATCTCACATCCAGAGAAGTTAAAGTGTATGATCCACTGGAACTTGTACATGTGCAACTCACCATCAACAGGGTGTCATACCATATCCTTGCAACATATAGGTCCCCCTCCACGTCCCAGGAAAGCCATACTACCTATCTCAATGTACTAGAGCCCCTCATTGTTCAACCCAATATGATATTCATGGGGATCTCAACTACCCCTCTATAGACTGGGAATCCTACACCACTTCTAATGCACAAGACCAGAGATTCCAAAAAGTACAGTTGTGTACACTTACCATAAATGTAGATGTTAGAGTGTCTTCACTGTTGCAGTCATCACTGTAGGGTTCTCCCCTGCCAGCAGGCAGTCCTCAGTCGGCCAGAATCCCAAAGTCTGGGTCCGGCATCGGCTGTTCAGCCATGCTCCCTGATGTCAGTGCGCCAGGAGTATATAGCTGGCAACCGACGCCATGTTCTCCAGTTTTTCTTGCCCCAGATGTCAGGAGTCCAAAAATGAGTCTAACCCCATACCCTTTGCAAATACACCTCAGAAGAAGGGTGAAGTAGGGAACCACACAAAAGAAAAAATAAGAGGGGACAGGAGGGAGGTAGCAGACTGCAACAGTGAAGACACTCGAACATTTACATTTATGGTAAGTGTACACAACTGTACTATGTTCATCGTGTTTCACTGTTGCAGTCATCACTGTAGGCTTGAATCCCAAAGCAGAGGAAAAGGGAGGTGGTCATAAAGTAGAGGGGGTGGCTAGAAGGCCCTGCAAGACTGCAGAAGCAAAGCCTGCCCTAGACTTGGAGTAGAGAGGTAGATTGTAGTTCTTAGAAAAAGTATGCACCAAACTCCAAGTTGCAGCTTCCAAAATGTCTTTGGTAGGTACTCCCCTGAGGAAGGCAGCTGAAGTAACAGCAGCCCTAGTAGAGCGAGTCCTAATACTTCCTGGGATTTGCTTTCCATGGTGAGAGTAACAAAACCTGATGCCATGAGCGATCCATTTAGAAATGGTCTGTTTTGAGATGGCTTTGCCTTGGGAATTGGAAGCATAAGAAATAAACAATTGCTCTGTTTTCCTGATGTTCTTGGTTCTATCCAAATAAAAACGAAGTTGTCTGTGTACATCCAAGGAATGCAAGATCCTTCCCCCCCTATTTTGAGGGTTGGAGAAAAAAGTTGGCAGGTGAATAGTTTGATTTAAAGCCACTTTGGAAACCACCTTAGGCATGAAAGTAGGATTAGTCCTTAAAGACACCCTGTCTTGATGAAAAATAATATGGTTCCACAGCCATGAGTGCTTGTAACTCCGAGACTCTCCTGGCTGAAGTCAAAGCCAGTAGGATAGCTGTCTTCCATGATAAATACTTAATATCAGACGTGGCAGCAAGCTCAAAAGGAGGTAGAGCGAGTTTTTCCAAAACATAGTTGAGACCCCAGGCAGGAATGGGTGGTGTTCTAGGAGGCCTTAAGTTCTTAGCTCCTCTGAGAAATTGTCTCATGGTGGGGAAAAGATTGGAGGGTCTGTATTATAATGTGCAGAGATAGCTGAGGCATGTATCTTTATGGAAGAGAAGGAGAGACCCTTATGTAACAGGTCTGTCAGGTATAGTAAAATCAGAGGAATATTAGGAGTAAGAGGATCCGAATCCTGATCATGCATCCAGGTGCAAAATCATTTCCATTTTCCTGCGTAAGATTTTCTAGTGCTAGGGGGTCTGGCTTCTAAAATTACATCCATAACCTGTTTAGGAAGGAGAGTATTAATCATAGACCCTGAATTAGCCAGGCTGTCAGGCAGAGAGTTTTGACATGAGTGCAGAACCTGACCCTGGTGTTGGGACAAAAGATTTGGAGTCCGAGGTATCCTGTGAAAGATTCATCAGAGTTTGGTACCAAAATTGTCGAGGCCAATTTGGGGCCAGTAAAATTATTATTTTGGGCTTGTCCTGCTTGATCTTTAATAACACCCATGGAAGAAGAGGTAGAGGCAGGAAGGCATACCCAGAGAGATTTCTCCAACTGAATGATAGTGCATCCACTTTCCATGCTAGCTCGTGGAATGTCCTTGTGCAAACAAATCGGTAACTGATGGTTGAGAGGGGATGCAAAGAGATCTATGTGCGGGCAGCCCCAGACTGCTGTAATCATCTTGAATATTTCAGTGTCCAGCATCCATTCGTGTGGGTCTGACAGGTTCCTGCTCAGACTGTCTGCCAGAATGTTTTGTTTCCCTGGTAGGAACTGAGCTTGTAGGTCCACTTTGCAAGCTTGAGCTGTGTTCCATAGAGTCATGGCTAGTCTGCAAAGGGGGTAGGAGTGTGAACCCCCTTGCTTGTTTATGTACCACATAACTGTGGTGTTGTCTATCCGTATCAGTAGTTGTCCTGGTTGTAGGAGATCCCTGAAGGCCAAGAGAGCATTCTGAATGGCTAACATTTCCTTTAAATTGATATGCAGATGCTTCTGATCCTTTGTCCAAAAGCCTTGCAGACATTTTCCCTGAAAGTGGGCTCCCCATGCGTAATCTGAGGTGTCCGTGGTTAGTATCTGGCTGGCTGGAGGCAGACTGAAGGCTTTCCCTTTGTTTAGAGTACATGCCTTGGACCACCAAAGGAATTCCTTTTGTAGACACGGCAGGATGGTGATCTGTGTGTCTAGACTGTGGCAATGCTGAGACCATACACCTTTTAGGTACCACTGTATTTTCCTCATATGTAGTCTTGCATGTGGTATGAGAAGGATGCAGGAGGCCATGTAACCCAAAACCTGCAGGAATTTCCTTGCAGATAGCTGGGTTAGTGTTACAAGGTTTGAAAGTTGAAACCAGCTGTAATTGTTTTTCAGATGTCAGAAATGCCATCTGGGTTGTTGTGTTTAGAAGAGCACCCAGAAAAAGTATCTGTTGTGAGGGTGTCAAATTTGACTTTTTTATGTTCACAGTGAATCCAAGGAACTTGAGAAGGTTCTGAACAAATTCTAGGTGTTGTAGCAAGACATCCTTGCTGTCTGCTTGAATAAGGCAGTTGTCCAGATAAGGTAAATTTGAATTCACTTGAGTCTGCAATAAGCTACTACTGGTGCCAGGCATTTGGGGAAGACCCTGGGTGCAGTAGATAATCCAAAGGGCAGCACAGAGAATTGATAATGGCTCGAGCCAGCTTTGAACCTTGGGTATTTTCTGCACTCCTGTCGGATAGGAATGTAAGTAAGCCTCCTTTAAATCCAATGTTACCATCCATGCATTTTTGTTCAATATTGGCAGAAGCTGCTGCAGAGTAAGCATCTTGAATTTTGGTATCTCCAGGAAAGTGTTCAAGACTGACAGATCCAGGATGGGTCTCCACGAATTTTGCTTTCTGTGGACTAGAAAGAGCCTTGAGTAAAAACCTTGCCCCATTTCTGAAAGTGGAACCTGTTCTATGGCCCTCATAGCCATGAGAGCTTCCACCTGGTTTAAGGCCTCTGACCATTGGTGTTTTGGTAGGTCCGGCCATCCGTTTGGTCTTGGTAAGGTATGAAAGTGGAATTTGTAACCTCTTGAAACCACATCCAGAACCCACTTGTCTTGGGTTATGTAAGTCCAATTCTGGTGAAAAAGAGAGAGTTTTCCTCCGAGAGGGGCTTCCAGGAAAGAAGTCTCTGCAGCTAGAGCTGGGGGAGCTGTTGAGCCTGTTTTCTATGCTTGCTGAGATTCCACCTTCCACCAGTGGAAGGTCCACTGTCTTGGTCTGTAGGAGGTCTGCGTCTGGGGCCTTCCTCTGGAACGTCTATATCTACCCCTCTGAGGCCTGTCCTCCGAAAGAGAGGACCAATTTTTAGTAGGCCAATTTCTGCTAAATCTTCTGGGGCTGAACTTGTAAGAAATCCTTGCATGGATTTTGCCTTGTCCTCCATTTTCTTTATCACCTCTTCAGCCTTAGGCCCAAACAAAACATTATGCTGAACAGGAGCATCCAGTAACTTTGCTTTCACCTGATCAGGTAAGTTTTGTTCTTTTAACCAAGCATGCCTTCTAATGACTGCGCCAGAGGCAGCTGCCCTGCAAGAAGCCTCCAAGGCATCAAAACCACAGTGTAAACCATGCTTCCCCACTTGTTCAGTGGCATGCATCAAATCATGTAATTCCTTATTATCTGCACATGCAGAAATGGTACCCAGCTTTTGTTTCATAACAGACAGTAGAAATTGCTGATATTTTAGCATATGAAATTGACAATTTAAAGCCCTAATAGATAAAGTTGCAGAAGTGTACACTTTTTTGCCCCATCTCTCTAAAGTTCTGGAATCCTTATCTGTCGGAATGGGGTTTTTAGCAGAAGCGGCCTTAACCCCCTTAGGGCCCTGAGAAACGGTTTCAGGATCAGCAGTAGGATTTTTGAATAGGAACTGGTGAGAATCAGGGACCCTATCTGTCGGGCTTAACTGGGGCTGGAGGAAGAGAGTCAGGAGTTAAATTGGCCTCAGAAAAAGCATCATCCACAATATCTAAAATAGAAGGAATAGCCAGGGGTCTATGTTGGGGAAGAAGAAGAAAATCCCTAAGTCTTCTCTTAGATTCCTAGTACTCCTGTCCTTCCCAGTGAAAATGTTCCCTCATTTCATGTAAAGTTTCCCCAAATGAAAAATCCTCAGGGGGAGAAGCTGAAGGAATGGATTCCTCAGCACCAGAATCCTCATAAGGAGGGAAAGAATAATCCTGGTCAGAGGAAGACACGGAAGAAATAGATGCCTGATCAGAAGAGGCATAATCCAATTCCTGCCTAGGCCTTTTATCTGGTGGGGGATGTGAACCCCTAATCATGGTAAGTAAGTCCTCCGCCATCTTAAGTAACTGTTTTTGGGATTTGGATCCCGGATCAGAAGAGGCCTGGACTGAAGTCTTAGATTTGGAAGGAGTCTTTGCCTTTTGTCTTTGTCTTTATCAGAAGCTGTGTAGGCCTGAAAACCCCCTCGGAAGCCGGTACCTGCACAGCGGCTCCGGACCCATCCGAGGGAGCATTGTCCAAAGGTTCAGCAGCTGAAGTACTCAAAAGCCTAGATGGCTCCTCATGGGAGTCAGTTTCGGCAATTGGTTCCGAAATG
Source organism: Protopterus annectens (assembly GCF_019279795.1). Taxonomy (NCBI): domain Eukaryota; kingdom Metazoa; phylum Chordata; order Ceratodontiformes; family Protopteridae; genus Protopterus; species Protopterus annectens. The sequence goes on from NC_056732.1 coordinate 1,790,259,062, forward strand.
GCCGACAGCAGAAAGCACCTCACCGACGACGGCCGAACCTGAAGCTGGCTCTGCTTGTAAAACGTCATCTGTTTTGGACCTCGGAGGCCTGTCTTTGTCCTTGCGACGTTTGTGAACTCCGGATGTCGGAAGAGTGTCAGACGATATTTTGTAATTAAATCGCCTACCGAAATAATGAAATGCAAAATCTTACCTTTGCTTAATAGTACGTTGGTTAAATCTTGCACAAAACCGACAACTAGCTATGTCGTGGTCAGGGCCTAAGCAAGGAATACAGTAAGAATGGAAATCCTTATGAGGTATTTGCTTCCCACAAGAAATACAATTAACTTTTTTTGACATCGGACTGGAGCAAGAAAAAAGTTTCCCCAACGGGGTACTTAGCTTTGAGTAGAAGAAGTAAGTCTTCGGACCGAAGTACAAAAAAGAAAATTGTCAGGAGTCAGCCGACCGGCACTTGCGAACTGCTTTCACCACATGGCAAGAAAGACTGGAGAACATAGCGTCGGTTGCCAGCTATGTACTCCTGGTGCACTGATGTCAGGGAGCATGGCTGAGCAGCCGACGCCGGACCCAGACTTTGGGATTCTGGCCGACCGAGGACTGCCTGCTGGCAGGGGAGAACCCTACAGTGATGACTGCAACAGTGAAACACGAACATCTTTGTTAATACCAACATTCTGGCACAGTTTGTCTATTCTCCTACCAGGGGTGCAAACATTCTTGACCTTGTACTCAAGAAGACGGAAGTGCCAATGTTCCTCACCCAGTGTAATATCTTGTCTCATCAGATCTGACCATAAGGCAGTATTGCTTGAAATAAAAATTAAATCTGGGGATCCAGTGAAACCAAAAACGTTTAGGAACTATTCCAAGGCTAACCTCTCTCTACCAAGGAACATCCTGGGTAAATTCCAAGCACCCCCGAAACCCAGACAACACCATAGAATACACTGAGCTATTTACAATCTCTCTACAGAGAGAGCTGTGCCCAATCATATTAAGAACAAGGCAAATTCAAATGATAAGCCATACTAGCGAAATCACAATATCAATTGGTTATACAACAAAAGAAAACATTTTTGACCAAGCATAGGAGGAACAAAGCCATACATACTAAAAGCCCTCTGACCAATGTAAACAGGCAGCTAAGAGGGCTAATTAATACTTTGAAGGCTAAATTTAAAGAAAAAATATCTTTTCAGGCAAAGGACAACCGCAAAGCTTTTTACAGCTATAACTGTAACCGCAAGGGAAATACACAACAATGTGCAGATCTTATTGTAAATGGCTTCACCCACACTGAACCAGAAGCCAGTGTCAACCTTTTGGCAGACAGGTTAATCTCAAATTTCTCCTAACACAATCCCCCCAACCATCAACAGAGAACAGGTCATTAATGCACATTCCAAGGCCAAAACCACCACATTTATGTGCCCTGATAACATCCCGGGATGTTTAATAAATATCAGGAAGCATGACCTCTGTGGTCCACTTAAATCAATTTTCAACTGGAGCCTTCAGTCAGGTTTTTTGCACAAGCAATGGAAGATGGTTTCAGTAATTCCCTTGCACAAAGGAGGTCCAACCACTGATCCGGGAAACTACAGGCCCATAATTCTTACCAGCCTCAAATGTAAGGAAAGCATCAACATGGACATGATAAATAAGAACATCGGTGACCTGCAAACACTGGACCCATTATAGTGCAGTTAAAGGAAGGTCATGCCTATTAAATCTGGTGGACTTTTTTGAGCCAGTCACCAAGCAGTGATAAACGTAAGATTGTGCACACAGCTTACCTCAACCTTGCCAAGGCTTTTGATTCAATACCCCACTCGGGCATTATATACAAGCTCGCTAATTCAGGTATAATCCTACAGGCTTTTGAGGGAAGATCTATGCCTGGCGTACGGCATTGTCAGAACCCACTCTGATGGGCAGCTGCATATCCACAAAACATACAGTACCAGAATTACCCATTCTAAAAGCTGCATATCCACAAAACATACAGTACCAGAATTACCCATTCTAAAAACTTAAACCTTACCTGTGATATAAATAGGACATGCTGGAAAGACAGGTATGTATCCCAGAGACTACCCAGTCTATGGAACAGGCTCCCCATCCATGTGAAACAGAGTTCCTCCTTAATCCGATTCAAGTGCAACATGGACAATTGGATGGAAAACCAGAAATTAATCACTGGTTTGGCACCTATGTCTAAGATGCAAGCATGTAACCTGTAAATGGTTCATCTCCCAGGCCCATTCTTATACTTATCAAGGGTATCAGAACTTGTCAGAGACTTGGGATTCATTGCTAGACTTAAAAAGGCCCTTGTGGTCATTAGTCTACTAAACACCTATAGTCTACTAAACACCTATGAACCTGTAAAACACCTATGAACCTATAAATCCTCTTATCACCTCTGTTGGATAGCCAACTGGCTCACTGATAGGTCCCTGGAGGTCGAAACAAGCTAGTGACTAGCAGAATCCCCCAGGGCTTGGTATTGGGCCCGCTCCTTTTTGACATTTATTTCTCGGAAATGGAAGCAAATGTTGAAGGTTTACGGCTGACTAAGTTTTCAGATGACTGCAAGCTAGAAGGGTCATAGGTTTTTACTAGGCTAATGACCACAAAGGCCTTTTTAAGCCAGGCCATGCATTCCAAATCTCTTGGTACTCTTGTTAAGTATAAGCAGGGGCTTGGGAGATTAAATCTTTACAAGGTAGGGCCTGGGAGATGAACCATTCACAGGCTGCCTACGTCCATTAGAGAGACAGGTGCCAAACCAGGGATGAATTTCCTGTTCCCCATCCAATTTTACAGATTGGACTTTAATTGGGTTAGGGAGGAACTCTGCTGGATATGGATGTGGAGCCTTTTCCAGAGGTGGGATAATCTCTGGAATACATACCGGTCTCTCCAGCAGGTCCTATTTATGTCACAGGCAAGCCTTTAGAACAGGTAATTCTGGTGCTGTTTGTTTTGCAGCTATGCAGGAGGTCCATCAGTGGGTTCTGACAATGGCCTGCATGTTAGGCATAGATCTCCTCTCAAAAGCTTGTTGGAGACAGAATACAGGGATAGAGCCTTGAGGTGGTATCCCCTCAAAAGCCTGTAGGAGACGGAATACAGGGATAGAGCCTTGAGACTGTCTGCATAGGACATTTCACTTAAGCCCTGTATTCTAAGTTAGCAACCTCCATGGAAATTCCAACTGTTGGATATGCTTGGTTAGGTACATACTAAAGAGGGCCTTGTACTCAGCGACAGGTCTGATGAATGCCAAATACAGTAGAACAATGCCTTCCTTGGACTTAGATGCCACACCTTCGTTTATAAGCTGCACAACATATAAATATTTCCTCACTACTGGAGATGCATGATGATCAAAGGCTAGATTACTATCTGTGAGTGTCCCCAAGTCCCTGACTACTGGGTCATCTCAAAGGGGTGCATTATCAATATGACAGTTACCAGGGGTAGATGACTTTCTGAAGGATACTATTATGCATTTCTTGGAATTTAGTTTTAGTCTGTTTGTCTGGGTCAGCCCCTCTTGGAGAACATTGTGTTAGTGTGAGATTCAATAACAGCTTCTAATTTGCATTCATCTGCAAATTTAGTCCGCCAGAGACCACTGACATTGGCCTTGACTTTACAGAAGTAAATGCCGTAAAGGAGCAGTCCAAGGACTGATCCCTGAGGGACTGCCCTTGTGACTGGCCTCTTTTTAGGGGTGGATTCCCCAGTTCTAACTGCCTGGGTTCTGCTATGAGAGACAGTTGGCTATCCACTGAGTCACATACGAGGTTGCACCAAACATCTTGAGTTTGTCAACAATGCCCGAGTGCGGTATTCTGTTAAATTCCCTTGGCCATGTCAAGGTGGGCAGCGTGAACCATTTTGTGCTCATCCGTTGCTTTAGTGACCTTCTCAAAATCATCCACCAGGTTGAGTATGCATGACCTGCCCTTGATGAAAACAAACTGGCTTGGGTCCAGAGTCTGGAGGTTTACTATATTCACTATTGATCATTCCCATAATTCTTTCCATGGCTTTACATATAAGACTAGTGAGACTTATGGGTCTGCAGTTTCCAAGGTCTGTAGATGGCCCACCTTTGTGCAGAGGGATGACTGTTGCTGTTCTGCATTCATGAGCATGAAGCTTGTTTGGAGGCTATAACTGAATAGCAATTCCAGAGGCCGTGATAGGTCATGTTTCATGCTATTTAGAAGGCATCCTGGGATATTGTCTGGGCCCATTGATGCAGTATGCTTGGCCTTAGACAGAGAATTAAGGACCTGTTCCCTAGTGATAACAGGGGAGTTGTATTTGATCGTATTTCCTGCGGAAAGGTTGAGGGGGAGAGAGGGGTACAGTTGGAGCTGAATTTCTTGACCAGTAGGTTTGCTATATCTTCTGTCTCAGTATAGGTAGCTCCATTTACAATGAGCTCTGCACACAATTTTTTATTGCCTTTGAGGTTGTGGACATAGCTAAGGAATGCCTTGTGGTTATCCTTGGCCTGGGAGGCCAAAGTCACCTCAAACTTGGTTTTAGTAAACTCCTTTATTTGTCCTCTGAGATGTTTGTTTAGTTTGATGAGAGTGCTTTTATCCTGCTGGGTGCTGCACCTCCTAATTTTTGCCATGGTTTTCTTCCTCCTGTTAAACAGCCTAATGATTTTGTGATTCCACCAGGGGGGGCTTGTTTTTTTTAGTTAGTTCTGTGCTTCTTCCTGGTGGGTACAGCTGCCTCTATGCAGCTATTTACATGCTTAGACTGGGTCTCTGTGAACAGTTCTGCATAGGCAGCAAAGTTCTCAGGGTTTATAGGGGCTTGAAATGTTTCCAGTATATCACTTAATAGCAGGAGGTTAGCTTTAGAAAAGTTCTGAGTATTACATGTTTAAGCTGGTGGTTTTATTTTTACTTCAAAAGGAGACCATTTTGTGGTCTGACCTTACCAGGGAAGACATTACAGTAGGGGGTGTGTGCAGCACTCTCCTGTATTAGTGAGGACCAGATCCAGTATGGCTGCACCCCTGGTTGGTGTATTGACTATTTGATTTAAGGAGTTTGTGTTAAAAAAAAAAAAAATCCAAGAATCTCTGTACCTATATGCTTGGTGTTGTATAGGATTCCAGTTAATAGTGGGGTACTTAAAGTCGCCCATGAATATGGTATTGTGTTGGACGGTTAGTGTTGCTAATAAGTTTAAATACATGGTATGGGTTTCCTGTGTCATACAGGGCGACCTATAGCTGGCAAGGATGTGATATTGGATTTTGCCTATGGTGATTTGAACATGGAGGAGCTCAAGTGCATTGCCCTGTTTGACCAGCCTTGAGGTACATTTATTTTTGATGTAAATAAACACACCTCCACCTTTAGTCCCAGTCTGTACAGTAGCTGGTCTAAATATGAGGAAGGCATTATAACCTTGCACTGTTGGTGTGCTCTCTGCAACTTTAAACCATGTCTCAGTGACCACACAGACATCAGCAATCTCTTGGGTGAAGAGACCTTCTAAGGAGTGGAGCTTTTTGTTTAAACTCCTAGCACTGAGCAGTAATACCTTTAGATTTTCTTGTTTTGATTTATGCTGGAAGTACTTTCAGTTTAGCATTGCCTAAAAATGGCACTATGGGGGAAGACAATGTTTTAGCCAATATTCGAAGGCCTAGAGGAGAAGAGGTGAAGACCATCTCTGCCAAAGCAGTGTGGTCTGTTGACAATTTCCTTCCAAGCTGAAAAATACTGCACCCCTCCCCCTTAGAATGACATCAGAAATTAAGCCAATTATTAAAGTCAATCATTTTTTGTTCATAGTGTGCCATCATCCTTGGAGAAGGTAAAATGCTGCTCAATGCTAGACTCATACCAGCCTGAGATGCATATTCCAAGAGGTCCATGATGTCTCCCTTCATATAGTCTAGGAAGGTACATCTCAGATCATTTACCTCCACGTGGGTTATAACTGATTCATACTGGTACTTGTGGTCAAATGACTTGAGTGCATGTGTAATGAGGTGGATCCTAGCCTCTAATAAGCAAATGACAGTGACTTTCTCCTAAGCCTGGTGAGATGGACAGTGAGTCTCATGACGGAGTCTCCAATGACCAGAATGTTGGAATATGTGGTGGCTTGCCTTATGGGCTTAAGAGGTACAGGCTCAATGAGATGTGGTTCTGTGTGTTGATGTGGGTGTTGTTTTGGAGTGCATTTGGGGTTGATATGGGTATTTTTATGTGTACTTTGTGTAGGAGATCTTTGTGGTTTGGAAAGGTCACATTTAAATGCCTCAGTATATGTGGGTCTATATGTCTGCTTTGAATTGTGTGTGTGCAGCGTGTGTCCTACTGACAACCTTATTCACATTATGAGTACTTTTATATGAGAGCTTTTCCTCTAGTGACATTCTGTAAATACATCTCTCACATATATCAGTTTAAGAATTAACTGGTTGTCGGTAAACATGAGACAATTTCTACATTGGCTCAGGATGCCCATATCCACCAAGCTGGTAACGGAGATGGTGGGAAAGTTTGTATCCATAGCGACAGAGCCTTTTTTATTGATTAGATAGCTGGAGTGAGAATATGAAGCAATGTCAGGACTCAGGAGCATTTAGTTTGTAACTCTGGGGACAGTGCTTGTCCTGTGTGCACTAAGTAATGGAGAAATTTCAATTGTACTTTTACAGGAAAAAATGTAACTCAAGGTGTGAGTCTGTACAGGGCACAGCCAAACACTTGAGGGAAACTTATATGTAGACCACCTAAATTTAAGGATGAAATATTTAGGCAGATAATCTGAAGTTAGAAACAATTCAAGCAGTACTTACTGAAAACAAAAGCATTGAACCTATGAATTAGCTTGTCAAGAGCTCCCCTGCAGACACTAGCACTCTTCAAGTAATTCCATCTCTGACTAACAAATGGTGCCAAAGCCATTGTCTTAAACTCAATGCTAAGAAATACATAACTGTACCTTTTGGGAAATCAACCATCCTGGCTAATTACCATGTTGATAATACACCTTAAGAGTTGACAAAGTGGTCAGGGATCTGGGTACTCGTGTAGACAATAGCTTTACCTTCGATCACCATGTGGCCACAGTGGTGAGAAAGTCCTCTTATGTTGTACAACTCACAAGTAAGGGCAAGGCATCTGATTACCCCACTGTACTCTGCCATTGTCAGGCCAATCAAAGTACAATTATTTTTGCATGCACCTGATCAGGCATATGCAGCAACTAGAGTGACTTCAAAGGTCTCTTACAAAAAGAATACAAGGCACAAAAAACCTGCCTTATGCACAACACATTAAAGCCCTTTCCCTATACTCACTCTCCTATAAATTGCTGAGGGGTGATCTAAGGCAGGCTTACAAGGCATCCACAAACCCCACACTTATGAATCTCCTATACATTCATAAGTCAAACAGTACTAGACATACAAGGTCTAGAGACCTGAATTTTGTCTGTGTCTAACAGTACATGCTGGAGAAACAGATGTGTGTCACAGAGACTGCCCCTTCTATGGAACAGGATTTGCATCCATGTGAAGCAGAGTTCATCTGTTACTCAGTTTAATCACAACCTAGACAAATGGAAGAGGAATAGGACATTTACACATGGCCTATCGCCCATGTCTCTTTTGGGCAGAAGTAGCTTATAAATGCTGGGCTCTCAATGTCCTTGTTTTGCTACAGAACCTCATTATTCTTTTGGTAAAACTTGGCTAGGTTTAATAAGGCCCCCCATGGTCATTAGCGTATTAACAGTCATCGAATCTTTCTGTGAAGATTGGGGGAAGATGGGCGAAGGCTGCCAGCCTAGTCAAATTATTTTATTTTACATTTGTTGACCTGGCTAGTCCAACTGGATATATATCTATTTTCAGTGGAGGCCTGAGGAGAAAAGCTCCAACAAACACAGGGAAAAAAAAAAACAATATCATTTATAATATGAGACATTTACAAATACAGCTAAATTGACAGATACTAATCACATTCAATTACATTTTGTTGCATTTCAGTAAATCAGGAATCATGGTACATTTCAGCTATGGTTAGCCATTCAAACACATTTCCTAATAAAAATTTGTACAAGAGAAAACTTTGTATTTAGAGAGACTATTTTAAGAGAATAAATCTAGTAACAGTAGAAGGAACAGGGAAGAGAGGAAAGGTCACTGGGGAGAAGGAAAGGTCACTGGGGAGAAGGAAAGGTCACTGGGGAGAAGGAAAGGTCACTGGGGAGAAGATTCCAAGTTTTCCCAACAGCATTAGAGAGATTCACCAGCCTTGTTGTTAGGTTTAGAGGTATGTAGAAGATTTTTGTGTGAGGGACGTAGTGATTTCAGATTTGTATATGGAGTGATGAGTGTAGATAAAATAGGAGTACTGAATGGTTTATAGAGAGTTTTATGGGCAATGGTTAGTTGATGGAATTTAAATCATGTTTTGTAATTCAAGCCATCCTAGCTGCTTTATATTTATGCAGTGGTGGGTTCTGTAAGGGTTTCCTGTTGCAAATCTAGTGATGTCATTGTAGGAAGTTTCCAGTTTGCTGAGGTTATTTTTTGAAAGGTTAGTAAAAATAGGTGAGGCATAGAGGAGAGTAGAGATTAGATGAGTGTGAGCTATGGTTGTTCTAGCTGTATGGGAAAGATAAGGTTTAATCCTATAGAGGGAGCCACGTTCTTTGTTGACAGTTTTTATTGTATTGTTAATATGGGTGTCAAAGTTCAGATTGTTATCTATGGTGATACAAAAGTAGATCCTGGGTTCCAACTAACCACTCAAAATCCGCAGCCAAGCAGCAAATAAAACTCCAGGAATTGGATCCAGGCACAGTACACAGCGTTTATTAAACAGTAATTTCAGGTTAAGCGCTTTCATCCATGTATACAGACTTCCTCAGAACATACTCCCAATAATTACACACCCTTAAATACATAAGAATTCCCGCCTTTTTCCACAATCATTCAATTAATCCCATTTGTTAACACAATTAAATGCTTAAAAATACTTAAAAAATACTACATAGTATATCTGATTTAGTTATATCAAAATTAATATCATATATAAAATGTATATTGAATACTGTAATATACCAAAATACTACATAGTATATCTGATTTAGTTATATCAAAATCAATATCATATATAAAATGTATATTGAATACTGTAATATACCAATATTGTTGTTATTATTAAAACAATGCTATAAAATTTTAAACGTCAAAATGTCTGGCAATTATTATACAATTGTATCTATTATTATTGCCTATATGTAAAAAGTGTTTAATTAAAAAAATATATAATAAAGCACATACAATAATATATCCTATTTTATTTACAGTATTGATATTCTATTTTTATTAGAACAATTTTGCTAACTATATAATATGAAATGTAAACTACTGCTGGAGCAAAAATATATCAAATATGAATATATACAAGACTGTATTTTACCTACAATCCATCATATATATTCAACTATACCCTCACTAAGGGTTTGGTGGGGATCATTTCATTAAGTCCAGGTGGTATAGCTGAATTAAGTCATATCTACCATCTCACTTCCTTATCACCCACTATTGCCTTAATGTTTCCCCCTCTGGGATTAGGTCTCACTGTTTCTAATATGGCAAATTTGAAACCTGTACAACCTTGGTTGTTCATTAAATGCCTAGATAATGCATTGTTGGTGTCTAATTTTCTAATGCAATACAAGTGGTCATAGATTCTATTTTTCAGATATCTATCCATTTTCCCTACATAATAGTTCAAACATGTGTTGCAAAGGGCTAGATAAATCAGATGTTGACTCTGACAATTTCCGTGACAAAACTTGACTTTGCTTTTAATATTATTTTTCAAAATAATAGAAGTCTCTTCATAAATATAACTATTTTTTTAAGGAACCGATTGGGGTTGAAATGGATGTGGAAAATATCAAAGTTTGCAATGACATGTTTAATGAATTTGGCAAACAATTTATGCAATTCATCTTAACTAGCAATGATCTGAAATTAAGCAAACTGTTACAAGAGGTTGAATGTATGAGCAAAACCATTAAAAAAGATATGTTGTTTCCCCCAATGGGAGAATCTTTACATCAAACAGTATGAATATGCAGACAATAATTGTAAAAAAGTGTTTGATAGAAAGTGTAAAAAGCTACAGAGAGATTTGTTACAGTATGAACAAGGAACTGCATATAGATGGAATGTTAGGGAGGACAAACAACATAAGAGAGAAATGTATGAAGGAAGGAACCAAGACAATATTTATTCGAAAAAATATGAGGAGAATTTTTTATGGGAGGGGGGTGACACAGACAATTGGCAAACAGTCAAACGCCAAGGGAAGAAACAATACAGATGGAACAGATACAGGAAACAATAGGGGAATCTATACATGGACAGGAAGAGAATGGAGAGGATATAGATAATGCATTTAAACAACTTTCTAAATATATGGGTGATCCCTCGACTATTAAAGCACAATACACAAGTGGTGAGGTTAAAATATACAATTATACTGCTTTTGAAGTCAAACCAGAATTATTACATGTATTTACCAAAGGAATGAAATATATTCCGGATAAGTCTATAGACCTTACAGACACATTGGTAGAGTTCAAATTATTTCTTAGGAAATTAAACCTTGGGATATTTTTTCAACATAATACCACCCAGTGTAAAAATTCAGGTGAACTAAAAAAGAAGAGTGCATTTACGCCCCCTATGTTTAAAACTTTGGCCTCTTTTGAAAATGTAGTCAATAGGGAAATATATGGCCTATACAATAAACACAAACATAACAAATAGGATTGTGCAGCAGATCAACAAGCTGCCTTATCTATAGATACATTGAATGAAAATAATATAAGAATTATGTCAGCAGACAAAGGGGGCGGTATAGTACTATATGACCAAGACAAATACAATGTCAAGATATTTGAACTGCTTAACAATCCTGCCCATTATGAAGTGTCCTCACTTAACCAAGTGAATATAGGATATAGCAGAATAGATTCTTATCTTGAAGAATATTTACTTGATAATAGAATAGACGAGGACTTGTATAAATTTCTCAAGGTAGATTTCCCCATATTGGCAACTATAAAAGGAATCCCTAAGATTCATAAAAATTTGTTGGACCCCCCTTTTAGACACATAATATCGGGAAGTGATAGCAAGGTCTTTCCTTTTGGCAAATATATTGATTTCAAATTGAAACATATGTACAGTACTGTTGGACATATCAAAGATTATTGGGAATTCTTAGGACTATTCAAACAAGAAATGTGGAACCCAGACTTGATTTTTGTCACTATTGATATTCAGGATCTCTTTTCCTGTATCCCTAAGAATGATGGACTGGACAGATTTATTAGTGGCATACATAAATACAGTGGACTACCTAAGGAAGATGTGTCCTTGCTCACAGCATTTATGGATATAGTATTAGATTATAATTATATCTATTATGAAGGTGAATACTATAGACAAACAACAGGTGTGGCCATGGGGGCAGCGTGTGCCCCCATGTATGCCAATTTAGTATTGCTAGACTAGGAGGAGGAATTTGTTCTCAATTCCAATTGGATGCAGTATATCAAGACATATGTCCGTTACCTGGATGATATTTTCATTCTTTGGCAGGGGGAAATCTCAGAGTTGACCAACTTTGTGTATTATATAAATCAAACAGATTATCTTAGGTTTACACACCAGGCGGACATAAAGGGTATCAATTATTTAGATGTCTCTATATATATATAATGATGGGAAATCCTTCCAGTCTAGAATACACAGAAAAGACACCCATAGTAATGGATACTTTCATTTTGATAGCGCCCATTCTTATCATACTAAACGTGGCATAGTAAAAGGACAATACATAAGAGCAGCGAGGATGACAACAACAAGGGAAGTAATGATAAGTGAACTTAATTTCATCAGTATGTTATTTAAAGAGAAGGGTTATCCTAGTGACATGATTTATGATATAACCACTTATGTAGCAAATGAATGGGGTCGGAAATATCCCCCTTTATTAGGCATAGGCTTAAGCAATACCAATGTGATAAGCAAAAATAAAAATATCAATACAACTAAGGGTGAGATGGATGATAAATACACCAAAGCTTGCATATTGAAATATGGCAAATATAGTAATGAGGTGAAGGATATCATCAGTACCAATTGGAATATATTAACAAGTGATGGTATTATTAAAGACAAAATACCTAGTAGACCACATTACGTGTACAAAACAGGCAACAATATAAAGAGAATAATAGAGTTAAAATACAATTCTAAGAAGAATAGTAATAGCAATAAGACGGGTACCAAAAAATATGGTAACTGTAGTTATTGCAGTTATATTTATGAAGAGACTTCTATTATTTTGAAAAATAATATTAAAAGCAAAGTCAAGTTTTGTCACGGAAATTGTCAGAGTCAACATCTGATTTATCTAGCTCTTTGCAACACATGTTTGAACTATTATGTAGGGAAAACGGATAGATATCTGAAAAATAGAATCTATGACCACTTGTATTGCATTAGAACATTAGACACCAACAATGCATTAGAAAATTAGACACCAACAATGCATTATCTAGGCATTTAATGAACAACCAAGGTTGTACAGGTTTCAAATTTGCCATATTAGAAACAGTGAGACCTAATCCCAGAGGGGGAAACATTAAGGCAATAGTGGGTGATAAGGAAGTGAGATGGCAGATACGACTTAATTCAGCTATACCACCTGGACTTAATGAAATGATCCCCACCAAACCCTTAGTGAGGGTATAGTTGAATATATATGATGGATTGTAGGTAAAATACAGTCTTGTATATATTCATATTTGATATATTTTTGCTCCAGCAGTAGTTTACATTTCATATTATATAGTTAGCAAAATTGTTCTAATAAAAATAGAATATCAATACTGTAAATAAAATAGGATATATTATTGTATGTGCTTTATTATATATATTTTATTTATTTTTTATTTATTTTATTTTACATTTGTTGACCGGGATAGTCCGACTGGATACATGTCCATTTTCAGCGGAGTCCCGGGGAGAAAAGCTCCAACAGGGTTAACAATGATATATTGATACAAAGATATAAAGACAATTTACATAGTTTAAAGAGAGAGAAAATTATTACAATAGAAACTACAGTTGGTTACAGTACATTATATTCAGGTTAATTCACACTTGGTTGAGTAAGACAATAATTGCCCACTAGTATATAGGATTTCACCTTGGAATGTTAGTCTGGGTTACCAGACAGTTTTTAATTAAACACTTTTTACATATAGGCAATAATAATAGATACAATTGTATAACAATTGCCAGACATTTTGACATTTAAAATTTTATAGCATTGTTTTATTAACAACAATATTGGTATATTACAGTATTCAATATACATTTTATATATGATATTGATTTTGATATAACTAAGTCAGATATACTATGTAGTATTTTTTAAGTATTTTTAAGCATTTAATTGTGTTAACAAATGGGATTAATTGAATGATTGTGGAAAAAGGCGGGAATTCTTATGTATTTAAGGGTGTGTAATTATTGGGAGTATGTTCTGAGGAAGTCTGTATACATGGATGAAAGCGCTTAACCTGAAATTACTGTTTAATAAACGCTGTGTACTGTGCCTAGATCCAATTCCTGGAGTTTTATTTGCTGCTTGGCTGCGGAGTTTGAGTATCCATGGTGATACCCAATAGTTTGGTGGTTGGCTCGGGTGATATAATGATACCATTGGTAGATGCAACTGAGAAATCAAGTGGAGAGGATTTGTGAGTCAGATTAAAGAGGAGTTTCGTTTTTTGGGGCTCAAAATAAGGCAAAGTTGTGTAAACCATTGTTCAACTGTGTTAAATGTCTTCTGGGTAAGAGAGAGGGGTTCATATGTGGATTTGGCTGAGCATATTAGTGTGGAGTCATCAGCATATTGTATGCATGTGGCTTGGGGGATGGCTAGATGAAGATCATTAATAAATATTGAAAGAGGAGAGGTCCTAGTATGGACCCTTGAGGGACACCTAGGGTAACTGGTTGTAGGCTAGAAAGAGTCTTATGCCAAATTACTGCCTGTTGTCTTTTGTCTAGGTAGGACTGGAACCATTGTATGGTAGGTGCATCTAAAGATAGGGATTTGAGTATGTTAATGAGAATCTGATGATTGACCATGTCAAATGCTTTGCACAGGTCAATGAATAGTGCTGAAGAAAGGTTATTAAGGTTACATTTTTTGTTTATGCAATCTGTAAAGGAAAGAAGGGCAGTGGTGGTGCTATGTGAAGGTCTGAAACCATGTTGAGAGCTGGAAAGTAAGTTATTTTGAGTTAAGTGGTCAAGTAATTGCCTATGGATACATTTCTCCATGATCTTTGCCAAGGGTGAAAGAAGGGCAATAGGGTGATAGTTGGAGAGCTCATAGGAGTTTCCACCTTTATGGAGGGGGATAATATGAGAGACTTTCCATAAGCTAGGTATGTGACCTTCAGTAATAGTCCTATTGATCAGAATGGAAATAGGATAAGCTAAAGCTTTGGCTGATAGCCGTAGGAAATCAGCAGGTAGTTGATATGCTGAGGGAGAGCATGGTTTTAGTTTTTGTATAAGGGTTAGAATATATGTAGTTGGTACAGGTTTCAAGTGAAAAGGAGGGGTTGAGGTAGAGTTATAGGAAGGCAGAGTAAAGCTATTTGGTGATAACTAACTAGCTAGTGTTTGGATAGTATTAGTAAAGAAGGTATTAACTGTATTGGCTATATTCATGGGATTAGTATGGTCAGTATTTTGAGGGTTAGGTGTGGAGGAATGACTTGGGTGGAGTAACTGATTAATGCTAGTCCAGAATTTTTGAGGGTCATTTTTATTAGTTTGTTGGAATTGTTGGTAGTAATTTCTTTTATCAGAGAGTATAGCTTTCTTAGTGTCATTTCTTAACTGTCTAAAGGTTTGTTGGTCAACGGGGTTTTTAGTCATTCTCCATTTGGCCCAATGTTTATTTCTAAGGTGCATTTTCTGTTTGGTTACTTTTGAAAGCCATGGGGCAGACTTGGTTTTAACTCTAATGAATCTGGTTGGAGCATGCTGGTTGAGAATGGTGAGGAAGTTAAAGTAATTGATGGCTTCTTCTAAAGGGAGGTGTTTTAATGGAGACCAATTGCAGGCTCTTATTTCTAGTTCAAATAGCTCAGGGTGAAAGTTCTTTTTGGATCTGATATTTCTGACAGATGCTGGATTGGGAGTATGGGTTTTTTGCCTGATAATATAGGTAAGTAAGTTGTCACTTATATCATCAGGGAGGGTTCCTGAATTGTAATTTTGATTGTGATGGTTAATGAGAATCCAGTCTAATATTCTTCCTTTCTGCTTAGCTTTATTGATCCTGGTGGGGGATGTAATAGTTTGAGAAAACCCATATAGGTTAATGTGGGTTGTAGGGAGGATGCTACAATAGCAGTTCTAGTCAATGCTTATGTCTCCTAGGATTATGGTTTCTTGAGGCAATTGTTGGGATAGCCAGCAAAGAGTATTTTCCATGCTGGCAATGTTATTACCAGGAAGAAGATACATGCAGATGATATAGATGGATTTGGCATTGTTAATATGAAGCTTGGAGATGAGGATTTCAGCATTGGAATTGAGAGGTATTTTACAGTTGTGTGTGGTTAATTGTAAGCCTGATTTAAATATAATAGCTACCCCTCCTCCTTTCTTGGCTACTCGGTCGAGTCTTAGTATGTTATATCCAGGTGGGATGATTTCATTATCTTTGGTAGCAGGTTTTAACCATGTTTCTGTTAGGCAGAGGATATCAAAGGAATATAATTCTACTAGAGCTTTGAGTTGAGGAATTTTATTGTTTATGCTATGTATATTGAGATGGGCTACTTGTAGGGAGTTAGATGTTTTAGTAACAGAATTGTTAGAGTAGGGATTTTGGTTTAGGACAGTACTAGGAGATGTTGTAGGGCCTGGGTTAGGGTGGATATCTCCTGCTTTTATTGAGAGTATTAATCTTATATAGCTTGGGTTAGGGAATATGTTGTATAGAAGTGGATTTTTCCTGAGATTAAGTGCGTTATATTTAATATGTAGTATTCTATGATACTTTGCAAGCAGATAGTTGGGTGAAGATGTTATATTAGCATGGTTCAAGAAAAGTGGAAGGGAAAGAGCATTGGTTTCCTTATTAGGATAGTGATGGTCTAGATGTAGTGGGTATTCATAGGAAGTGAGTAAGTAGGCAATGGTTAGAGGAAGAAGTAGTAGTAGTGTGAATAAAAGTAGTAGTGTGAATAAAAGTAGGATACAAAAAGGTGTGGTATGTTTAAACATTGTGTAGGTTTACTATTGGATGAATATAGGTATAATTTAGAAGTATAGGGGTGAGGATGGAGAACGTGAGAAGGTTGTGGTAAGAGAGGGAAGTGTTAAGAGAGGTAGATATAAGAGAATGTGAGAAAGGTTTAGTGTTCTGAGTGTATTTGCAAAAAGGAAGAGGTGTGGCCAGCAGATTCTAAAAGTTAAAGGAAGAGGTGTGGCCAGGAGAGTCTAGAAGTTAATGGAAGAGGAAGAGGTGTGGTTAAGTAAGTATAAGAGTAGGACCCATGGGGTGGGTGGGAATTGGGGTAGGGGGATACATAATTCTATCATTTGTATATATAAATGTAAAATACATGCTTGTGTTCTTAAATGAAATAAAACATTGTAAAATGTGAACTTCAGGATTGTTGCAACATTGACATCTGCTGTAAGGAAAACTAAGCCACACATTTCAAATGTTTCTTGAAGTTATAATTACCTAAATAGTGGTGCTGAAGTGACTGGCTGAACACATTCTTTCTATTGTCTTAACTTAAGGAATAATTACTACAGTGTACATGTGAAATGTCTTTTATTGTTGTAGTTTCCTGACCAGGCGTTAAATTGCTAAATAATGTAGCCTTTTTGCCTCGGAACTCCAGACTTGGTGTCAAAATGATGTAATCTGGGAGGGCCTAGCAAATATGTTTGTTAGTGAGTTGAAAAACTATTGCTCAGAGAGAGACTGTAAGCATTTTGATCTTGATATCCCACTTATCAGCACTCTGCTGGTTGTCTTATGTGAGTAGTATCTTAGAAGTATGTTTTCTTGTAGTAATAGCTGGGAACTTAGAAGAAAGTTAGACAACTGTTTTTCTGTTGTATCAAAACGTTCCTACTGTATATTGTTTAAAGTTTCTGTGTGATCTCTGAACTCTTAGATATCACTGTGGTGTAGTAGTATTGTCCTGTGTTTTTAATTTATTAAGTATTTTAAAAAACTTTACCTGTGGCTGGTTTGTGTAGAGATAAGTAAGCTCTAGAGTACATTGCATATTTATAGAGTTTATTGTAATAAGCCACTCTAATAAGCCTTAGACTGAATAGTCAGATTACCAATTGGATAATAATATTGCACAGTAATAATTGGACACCCTTTTAAGGGCCTTTGGGTAGCTAAGTATTAGCTGGTGGTGGCAGAAATTACTACCATATAGTCTGGGTAAAGGGTCACAGCCAGAGAATATGTGTCAGCCATTCCCAGGAGTGTCTGTGAAGTTGTATAAATATGTGGTGTGTCAACTACCTGGGCAGGGACACGAAGCACTGGTGGGACAGAGAGGGTACTAGATGTTAGCTTGCCAGCTAGGCTGAGATCTGGACCCTGTAGCTCTGCCAGTGGGGAGTCTTACGGGGACCTGGAGAGCAAGGGAGCGACCCAGCCCCAGACCGACTGATCTCTGTGTGCACTTAAGGGAAATTGTACTTCACTGTTTGCATTTGTTATCCTTTCCTCTTAAATGAGATGCCCTTGGTGTTAGTTGTGAGGACTGAGGCTCCTTGATAGCTGGGCCAGGGCATGGTCATCACATTTCTGGTGGCAGTGGTTGGGATAAGATATCCTCACACTTGTGGTTTGCAGTAGTGTGGGTAGAGTGAATCCTGTAGCTTATGCACAGTGATTTCTGAATGGGTTTGTACCATCAGCCACACAGTGTATACTTGAGTTCATATCACAACTTTTGTTAGCTTCAGTTAGTCAGCATGAGCAGGCAGCATGTCAGTACAGGGGTATGGAAAGCTGACAAGGAGCCAGCTGGTGGAGATGTGCCAGGCTAGGGGACTGGTGCATGGAAACCAGACTAAGGCAGACCTGATTGCAGCCTTGGTTACAGCTGCATCACAAAATAGCATCTAGGACAACAATCAGACTGGCAGTGGAGATAGAGAATGGACAGCTCAACTTTTCTGCGAAGGACAATCAGACTGGCAGTGGAGATACAATATCCTTGGAGAATGGACAGCACAACCTTTCTGCAGGGGACTTAATTCAGCTGGAGCTAAAGAGACTTGAGGTAGAGACCAGGCGTTTGGAGATAGAAGCCAAAGAAAAGGAGCGTCAGAGGAAGCATGAGAGGGAAATGCTGACTCTTCACCAGAGTCATGGAGGTAATGGGGAAGGGAGTAACTGGACCCCAGAAGCACAACAGGTCAGTAAATTTCTTAGATTAGTTCATAGGTTCATAAGCTAACTGCCCTTGCGAGCCATTTTAAGCCTAGCCAATTATCCCTTGTGAGATTCAAACCCTGCACCTTGGGTTTGTAAGGCAAACACCTTAATCATTAGGCCACCCTCCCCTCCACAATTTAAAGAGTGGGATAATTTTGATAGTTTAAGTCACATGTTTGAAAGGGTATGCAAACAGTATAGTGTTGACCAAAGGTTCTGGGTACGGTTTCTGACCCCCTTACTCCATGGGAAAGCTGTAACTTGTACATCACAAATGCTGGACTCGTGTCTGTTTTGATTATACTGCTGTAAAAAAATGTGTTAGAATGTTTTAAGCTAACACCTGAAATGTATAGGAAAAAGTTTTGTGAGCATAGCCGCAAGGCAGATAAAAATGTATGTGAATATGTTGCTGAACTGAGCATTTATTTTCATAGCTGGGTGAGTGGATGCCAGGTCACCACTTCTGGCAGACCTTTTGGTGAGGGAACAAGCCTTTAGCACTTTGCCTGAGGACATGAGGATCTGGTTAGTTGAGAGACAATGTGCTCCATCAGAGGAGTTGGGGAAGAAGTGAGACTTATACCTTGCAATCAGGGCAGCCCTGCACAGGAAGGGGACCCCCAGTAATGCTCATGGGTCTAAAGGAACCCATGGTGGGCAGCACAGACTGCCCCAACAGTATCTGCCAGTAGTAGGGGAAGCCACTAGTCCAGGTACATGTCCAGGAGCTAGGGTTAAATGTTTTGAATGCAACTAGTGGGGCCATGTGGCATACAGATGTCCACGGAGGCAAGGTGGAGAACCAAAGGTGAGGGAGCCAGTAAGTAGGGAAAGAGAAATTGCCAATAGTAGGTTGTGGGGTATGGAACTACAATCCTGCAGATCTGAGAGGGAAGGATTTGGATGAGGCAGTACCATGTACTTATGCAGTTACACACACACAGGCTAGGAAACAAGCATGTGGGTCTGGTAGCCTGAGGGAGACCCAGGCAGACTGCATACTTGCAGCCAGGACTGGTGAGGTGGTCACTTCAGGGAGGAAGCTACTCAGTAGCAGTGAGACTAAATGTGAGCCAAAGCTGCTTGTGGGTACTGATGTTCCCTTGGACAGAGTGACTGCAAAGGTAGCGGTGAGTAGTAGTACCCAGGCTGACAGTGAGGCACCGCTGTCAGAGGATGCCAGAATTCCTGTGAAATGGGAGCTGGGAAGGGTTAAAAGGAGAGAGTTGAGACAGGCTCAGCTCTCAGACCCTACATTGCAAGGCCTGAGGCAGGTAGCTAGGGAGGCACCTGATTATCAAGGGAAGGGGGGATCTGTATACTGGAAACAAAAGGTTACTGTACAGAGAGTGGACCCCTGAGGGAGGGCTAGAAGGTGAGAGAGTACAACAGCTGGTAGTGCCTAAAGCCTAATGTCTGGCGCTTCTAGCCATAGCCCATGATATTCTCTTTGCAAGTCATATGGGCATAAAACATACAAAGAGGCATATTATGCAGAACTTCTACTGGCCTGGAATTTCCAGAGATGTAACAGGGTACTACAGGACCTATGAGCAGTGCCAAAAGGTAGGCAAGGGAGGAGACAAGGTGAGAGCTCCTTTGATGCCTTTGCCTGTGATTGAGGAGCCATTTCAGAGGGTAGCTATGGATATTGCGGGTCCTCCGAGTACACTAAGTTCCACATGGAAAAGTATATCCTAGTGGTAGTGGATTATGCTACATGATAACCTGAGGCAGTGGATTTGTCCTCCATTAAGGCAGAGAAGGTGGCAAATGCTTTGTTAGAGAGTTTCAGCAGGGTGGGTTTCCCAAAAGAAATAATGTCTTACCAAGGTGCCAATTTCATGTCAGACCTGCTGGCTTGCCTGTGGAAGCCCTGTGGAGTGAAGCACATGAAGACCACCCCCTACCATCCCCAGACTAATGGTCTGGTTGAGAGGTTAAACTCTACAATCAAGTCCATGCTATGGGCATTTGCAGATCAGTTTAAGAGGGAGCGGGACAAATATTTTCCCCATCTGTTTGCTTAGAGAGAGGTTCCCCAGGAATCCACAGGTTTTTTACCCTTTGAATTACTGTATAGGCATAGGGTGAGGGGACCTCAAGATTTAATTTGAGATGATGGGGAAGGTGAGTGTGCGGCTCACAAGGATCCTGCTGTGGCATACATCCTAATAAATCCTAATCCTCAGGACAAGGCTCAGGGAACTCATGGGCTTGGTCCAGGAGAACCTGGCAGAAACCCAACAGAAAAAGGTGTGGTATGACAGGAATGCTCGAGCTAGTGAGTATGCTGTGGGACAGCAGGTAATGGCTGTCATTCCTAACAGACACAAGCTACAAGCAGCTTGGAATGGACCCTACAAGCTGGTAAGTGATGTTATCTACATGGTGGAAGTGCTAGGCAGACACCAGGAGCACAAATGGTACCGTGTTAACATGATGAAACCTTACCATGATAGGGAGGCCCTTGTGCTGAGTATTTGCAGTGGATTGCAGGAGTCGTCTGAGGGAGATCTGGGGACTGATCATCTCAGTGTGGCTCGGGCTGACACCTCGGTGGAAGGGGTAGCAATGTCCCAGCAGCTATCCCGTACCCAAGTTTGAGAAATTAGAGCAGTTTTGCAGGAATTTGGGGACATGTTCACTGGGAAACCAGGGAGCACCCACCTGGTGCAGCA
The DNA here is from genome assembly GCF_019279795.1 of Protopterus annectens. NCBI lineage: Eukaryota > Metazoa > Chordata > Ceratodontiformes > Protopteridae > Protopterus > Protopterus annectens. The sequence continues at coordinate 1,790,280,363 of NC_056732.1, forward strand.
CCAAGTGGATACAGGATCTCAAAGGCCTATTAGGCAGGCCCCTTATAGGGTGCATCTGAGAGTGTCAGACTCTGAGGGAGGAGGTACAGGAGATGTTGGAACTAGGGGTGATTCAAGAGTCCAAACATCCCTGGACCTCGCCAGTGGTGCTGGTGCCAAAGAACGATGGCGGCACCAGGTTGTGTGTGGATTACAGGAAATGAAATAGTCACACAGAGTCAGATGCTTACCCCATGCCTAGGACAGATGAAGCCCTAGAGCAGCTGGGTGGGACTAAGTATCTTACAACCATTGATCTTACCAAGGGTTACTGGCAGGTGCCCTTGACTCAAGACAAATACACAATCCCACACAAACACAAGTGCAAACTTTTTACTGGATAAAATATCAAAACAAAGCTTTCGGATTAGATAATCCATCAGTGTTAAAATGTAAAAATTCAATGCTTAATAAATACTCATCTAAAATAATCACATGACACAGCCATCCTATCACAACAAATAAATGCTCAACAACAAAATTTAAATATCCTTCGTTAAGGCATATAAGGAATAAAACAATGCAAAACTATTACTATAAAAATATACTATATTATATGTATACCACACTTATATTCATAACTACATGTCAAAATATATTTCTAAAAGATGTACAATATTACACAACATTTTTGGTAAGCAGTTGGGTGCATTTGCTTTTTCTGAAATATGACGTAGACTAATGATACATTTGCACTGAAGGGAAGGTCCGTTAACTCTTATTATACAACTTGAAAATCCTTTGCTGGATCGTAAGCAGTACAATCTAAATCGTACTGGAAATGCTAGTGTGCCAGATGAAAAAGGTCAGAAAGAGGATTTCATACAATGTATCCAACTGTTGGAATTAGAGTTCAGGCTCTAGAGTACATTGCATATTTATAGAGTTTATTGTAATAAGCCACTCTAATAAGCCTTAAAATGAATAGTCACATTACCAATTGGATAATATTGCACAGTAATAATTGGACACCCTTTTAAGGGCCTTTGTGTAGCTGATGGATGCCCTTTTAAGGGCCTTTGTGTAGCTGATTGGTAGTAGCTGCTGGAAGCAGAAATTACTACCATATAGTCTGGGTAAAGGGGCACAGCTGGAGAATCTGTGTCAGCCTTTCCCAGGAGTGCCTGTGAAGTTGTATAAATACTCATCTCAAAGTGTGTGAGGTGTGTCAACTACCTGGGCAGGGACATGAAGCACTGGTGGGACAGAAAGTGTACTGGAGGTTGGCTTGCCAGCTAGGCTGAGATCTGGACCCTGTAGCTGTGCCAGTGGGGAGTCTTATTGGGGACCTGGAGAGCAAGGGAGCGACCAGCCCCAGACTGACTGTGATCTCTGTGTGCACTTAAGGGAAAATTGTACTTTACTGTGTGTATTTGTAATCCTTTCCTCTTAAATGAGATGCCCTCCCTGGTGTTAGTGGTGAGGACTGAGGCTCCTTTGACAGCTGGGCCAGGGCACGGTCATCACACTTTCTCAAATAAATCCACCAGTAGGCATGACCTACCCTTGACAAGGGAAACTTATGTAATCTGATCTTACCAGTGAAGACATAACACGGGGGGTGGGGTGCAGCACTTTCCCGTATTTGTGAGTACCAGGTGGGAATGCAGACCAGCTGCTCAAGGGCATTTGAATTTACAAAGTCAAGAAATCTTTGGGCCTGCATGCTAGTGACCATGTATGCCTCCATATTAATGGAGGGGTAGATAAATCTCTCAAGAGTATGGTATTGGGCTGAATGGTGAGTGATTCTAATAACTTCAAGTATAATGTATGGGTTCCCTGGTTCACAGTGGGGGACCTGTATTCTAGCAAAAAATATGGTAATGGATTTCTCTCATGGTTAGTTGGACATGGAGTAGCTCAAGCATGTCATACTGTTGCATCATCCTTGAGGTGTGCTTATCCTTTAGATAGGTAGATACACCTCCACCTTTAGCTCATTCATGTTCAGTGGGCGGTCAGAATGTATGAAAGGCATTATAGCCATGTACTGCCAAAGTGCTTTCCATAGCAACTCTACAGATGTCAGCATTCTCCAAGGTGAAGAGAACTTTCAGGGAGTGCAGTTTCTTGTCGAGGCTCTTAGTATTGAAGAGTAACACCTTTAGCTTGTCCCGAGTAGCTTTTGTTATGTTGGAAGGTTTATCTGTTTAGCAATGCCTAACAAAGGCACAAAGGAGTGGATAATGGTCAATATCCAAAAGTATAGAGGTGACAGGTGAAGATCACCCCTGGCAAAACACAGTGGCCTATCAACCATGTCCTCCCAGTGTGACGAGTGTTGGATCCCTTTGGAATGACAGTAGTAGCTAAGCCAATTTCTAAAGTCTATCATTTCCTGCTGGTATTGCGGCATCATCCTTGGAGATGGTAGAATGCTGCTCAATGCTAGGCTCATATCGGCTTATGAGACGTATTCCGAGATCTCAATCATGCCTCTCTTCATATACTTCAAGGAGGTACATCTCAAGTTATTCACACCCATGTGAACTATGACTGAGGCATATTGATACATAGGGTTAAGTGACCTGAATGCTTGTGTGATCTGGAAAATCCTGGCTCCCGACAGGCAACTAACTGTAACCTTCCCCTTATCCAGTATGGTAAGTGTGACATCAGTGCATCTCACAATAGAGTCTCCTATGACCAGAATATTGGGTTGTGAAGTGTTTCACCTTATTACCTTGGCAGCTAAAGCACAATATGATGTGGCTTTATGTGTTGTGATGGGAATTGTCTTGTTTGTATACACGTGGAGTTTCTAAGGATTGTGCATTTGAAGTTTGGATAAGTTACATGAGTACCTCCACATATGTGGTTCTGTGTGTGTGGTCCTTTGTGGGTGCAGTGAGTGATGTGTAGGAGTCACTGGCAACCTGTCTGTTGCTTTTTGTGACAAAATTTGCAGATGATTGCAAATTAGGAGGTGCCATTGAATCTCACACGGACACAAATGCTCTACAGGAGGGGCTGACGCAGACAAACAACTGGTGTCAGAGTCATGGACTTGAACTAAATGCCAAGAAATGCAAAATAGTATCCCTTGGGAAGTCATCCATCACTAGTAACTATCACATTGACAACACACCCCTTGCAGGTGACCCAGTAGTCAGGGACTTAGAGACACACAGATAGCAATCTAGCCTTTGACCATCATGTGTCTACATTGGTGAGGAGATCATTCTATGCACAACTTATTAACAAAGAAGGTGTGGCATCTAAGTACAAAGAAGTCATTGTTTCACTGGTTTCGGCATGGATCAGACCTATCATTGAGTACAGTAGCCCCTTTGGTATGTACCTAACCAGGCATTTCCAACAACTGGAACATCCACAGAGGTTCCTCACTAAGAGTGTGTAGGGCATAAGTAATATGTAGAAAAAAAAAATAAAAATAGAAATACAAACGGCTTAAAACAAGGCTGGTGCAGATATGAGAAGAGCTAAACAAGCAAAAAACTGCACCAAACTGACACACAAAGTTTTTATTTGAACAAAACAAAACAAAAAAGGTGAGTGCTTTCACGACAAAACTTGTCGCTTCATCAGACACAAGAATAAAAATGAAGCTAGTATTTATAATGTAGTTAATCAGCTGACACTTAAGGTCACATGTTTAAGGCTCATTACAGACTCATTAAAAGCAGATAAAAACAGAGATAAAAAATACATGCAAGTATAAATAAGAAATTCATAAAAATACAATATATATATATACATATATATGTATAATATATATATATACATATATATGTATATAAAAAACTATATATATATATATATATATATATATATATATATATATATATATATATATATATATATAAAAGGTAACAGATGCATCTCGATATACAGAAGCAAAAAAAATATATATATACATATATCTATATAAATAAAACAGACATCCTTACATACACATACATGTAAAAATTATAACTATTAATGTTTCAGACAACGAGACTTCTAAAAAGGTTTCAGAGTAGACATACCATTTAGTCCGGGATATCTCTCAGCATTTAATGAGAGAATCCATTTCTGCTCAATGCTCTCTGTTAAATTTTTGATGTCGCCCCCTCTTATATTAGGATAGACTACTTGAATGGCAAAAAATCTAAAAGTGTGTGTAGGGTCATTCTGTTTAACGTGAATGGCTAAAGCATTAGTTTTCTTGCCGTTATTTATGTCTCGAATGTGCTCGACAATCCTATCCTCCTATCCTTGAACATTCTATCTGTCTTCCCTACATAGTACACACGACATTTCTGGCAGAAGGAAAAATATACAATGTTTTCAGTTCTGCAGTCTAAATAATTATAGCTTGTAACAGTAAATATGCGTATAGGATGTGTAAATGTCCTATTACTATACAAATATTTACATGCAGAACACAGTTTTCATGGAAATGTGCCTAGGCGTACTGATTGAGTAGGTCTATGCAAGTCCACTTTATTACATAGGTGTTGTTTCAAGGACTTATTTCTAAAAGAAAAGGACGGAATGCTTCCAGTTTTGTCCAGAAGCCCTGGTACTTCATACAAAATATACCAATTATTCTTAATTTTAGTGCATTCATTAACATCACTTGAGTATTGGAATACAATCCTAAATCCTTCATTATCCAGGGGGCGACCATCACCGTAGTCCTTCTGTGTCCCATTTGTTAAATAAGGTTTACATCTATTACCGCTTTGTTGCCAGGCTTGTTCTATAGTAGAAGTAATCTCCTGTTCAGAAAGTCGCATTTCAAGTTGTCTAGGGCTACTTGTGCTTCATTATCCTAATTATGTAACTGCAGCACCCTGTAAACCTGGCCTTTAAGTACATTCCTTGAGATATGTCTAGGGTGCATACTAGTTTTGTGTAGGAGAGCATTCCTTCTAGTGGGTTCTCTATAGACTACTAATCTCACTCAAGTCAGATTTCTTGACTAACATCCAGGAAATCAATATCAGTGTTACAGTGCTGCTATGTAAACCTCAGGAACTGGGTTTGGGTGTGTAGATAATTAAACTCAGCAAGTTCATTCACGTTCCCTTTCCATAACAAAGACATAATCTACAAAACGCACATACCATAGGACATTATGTAGAAATGGGTTAATCTCAGAAAGTATTGTCTGTTGTTCCCAACTCACTAGTCTCACAATACTATATATATTATATTTTTATGAATTTCTTATTTATACTTACATGTATCTGCTTTTAATGAGAGTCTGTAATGAGCCTTAACAAACATGCAACCTTAAGTGTCAGCTGATTGTTAACTACACTATAAATACTAGCTTCATTTTTATTCTTGTGTCTGATGAAGCGACAAGTTTTGTCGTGAAAGCGCTCACCTTTTTTGTTTTGTTTTGTTCAAATAAATACTTGGTGTATCAGTTTGGTGCAGTTTTTTTACTTGTTTAGCATAAGTAATATGTCCTATGCAGACTGCCTGAAGGCCCTATTCCTGTATCCTGTATCCTACAGGCTTTTGAGGGGAGATTTATGTCTGGCATACAGGGCATTGTCAGACCCCAATCTGATGGACCGCCTGCATATCTAGAAAACAAACCGCATCAGAATTCCCATTCTAAAGACTTAAACCTTGCCTGTGATATAAAGAAGACCTGCTGGAGAGACAGGTATGTATCCCAGACACTACCCAGTCTGTGGAACAGGCTCCCCATCCATGTGAAGCAGAGTTCCTCCCTAACCTAATTCAAGTGCAACTTAGACAACTGGATGGGAAACCAGAAATTCATCCCTGGTTTGGCACCTATGTCTCTAATGGACACAGGTAACCTGTAAATGGCTCATCTCCCAGGTCCATACTTACACTTATCAAAGGGTATCAGAACTCATCAGAGATTTGGGATGAATGGCTAGAATTAAAAGGCCCTTGTAGTCTTTAGCCTAGTAAATACCTATGAACCTACGTATATGTGAGAGACTACTAGCCTACATCTCACACATACTGTATTTGTCTTTTTCTAGAATTAAGTGGTTTTCAGTCTACAAAAGACAATTGTTGCCTTGTCTCAGGATACCCATGTCGACCAAATTGGATGCAGAGATAGCAGGAAAGTGCCCATCCATGACTGCAGGTTGTAATGTGTACTTGAAAGGAACAAAAGTGGAGGTTGCTTGAAACCATATGAGGGAAGTGTGTTTACTTGCAGTTATCTGCAGGCAGGCTAACTAGCAATGCTGCCTGTGAAGACTGGTAGTGATGGGTGAAGCCTGCCAGCCTAGCCAGATAGAATTATCTATTATCTATAAAATCCTATCATTTGTAAATATCAATATAAGATACAGGCTGTTTTCTTAAATGAAAGAATATGCTATTAAATGTTGAACTTTAACAATGTGGCAACATTGCCCTCTACTGTAAAGAAAACTAAGTCAAGCATTTCTTGTTGGTCCTTTGAAATTAAAGTTATTTCATGACTGCCTTTGATGTTTACAATTCGGCTCCAGTCCGGCTAGATGAAGGCTTCCTGCCTATTGTTTTAAGACTAAAGTTGATGACCAGAATTTACATGTGGAATGTCCTTTATTGCTGCAAATGTAAAAAGTGCAGTTTCTGTCAGCCTGGGAACACCAGGAAAGTGTAAAAGATGATGTAATGTTTTAGCAGAACTGCAGTTTCAATTTAAACAGTGAGAACCAGAGATTATTCAGCATTTTTGTCTGACTATACAACTCACAGCACTGCCTGCTGCTCTGTGTAAGTAAGTTGTTTTATAAGTGTGTTTTCTTGTAGATAGCTAGAAGCTAGAAATATTAGACCAAGTATTTTTTCTGTGATGTCAGAACTGTACTACTGATTTATTTTAAGTATTTCTGTATGATCTCTGAACTTTTGATTAGCACCATGTAGTAGAAAGTATTATCTTGTGGTTTTAACTATTTATTATTAAATATTTTAAAACATTTTAACTGTGGCTGGTTTGTGTAGAGATAAGTTAAGCTCTAGAGCACATTGTATATTTAATGAGTATATTGTACAAAGCCACTCTAATAAGCCTTAACTGATTAATCACACTTGCCAATTGGATAATAATATTGCACAGTAATAACTGGACACTCTTTTAAGGGCCTTTGGGTAGCTGATAATATTAGCTGGGTGGTGGCAGTAATTACTACCGTATAGTCTGGGTAAAAGGGGTACAAACTGGAGAATCTGTGCCAGCCTTCCCCAGGAGTGTCTGTGTGGTTGTATAAACTTATCTCAAAGTGTGTTGTCAACTACTTGGGCAGGGACATGAAGCACTGGTTGGACAGAGGGTGATGGAGATTTTAACTTGCCCAGCTAGGCTGATATCTAGACCCTATAGCTGTGCTAGTGGGGAGTCTTACTGGGGACTAAGGGAGGACCAGCCCTAGACTGACTGATCTCTGTGTGCTCTTACAGGAAACTGCACTTTACTGTGGGTATTTGTTATCCTTTCCTCTTAAATGAGATGCCCTCCCTGGAGTTAGTGGTGAGGATTGAGGCTCTGATTGCTGGGCCAGGGCACAGGCATCACATATTAATTGGTGGTAGTGGTTGGGGTATCCTCACATATTAATTGGTGGCAGTGGTTGGGATATCCTCACATATTAATTGTTTGGCAGTGGTGGGATATCCACATGACATATTAATTAGTTGGCAAATACTAATTGGCTTGTAGTGGTGTGGGTAGAGTGAATCCTGTAGCTTGTGTACAGTGAGCCATGCAGTGAATACCAGATCACAATTGTTTTATTTCTATTGTTAGCTTAATCAGGGTGGGCAGGCAGCATGTTAGCAGAGGAGTATGGAAAGCTGACAAGGAGCCAGCTGATGGAGATGTGCCAGGCGAGGGGTCTGGTACATGGAAACCTGACTAAGGCAGACCTGATTGCAGCCTTGGTTACAGCTGCATCAGAAAACAGAAACCAGGAAGACAATCAGACTGGCAGTGGAGATGTAATTCCCTCAGAGAATGGACAGCCATGCATGTGGAATTAGAAGCAAATGAGAGACTGCAACGTTTGCAGGCTGAGGAGAATGAGAAACCGTTATGTCTGGAAGGTGAAGAAAAAGAAAAGCAGAGGCAGCATGAGAAGGAGATGCCGACTCTTCGTCAGAGTCATGGAGGTAATGGGAAAGGGAGTAAATGGACCCCAGAAGCACAATAGGTCAGTAAATTTCTTCCGCAGTTTAAAGAGGGGGATAATTTTGATAGTTTCATTCATATGTTTGAAAGGGTATGTAAACAGCATGAAGTTGACCAAGAGTTCTGGGTACAGTTCCTGACCCCTTTACTCCATGGTAAAGCTGCATCTGCATTAGATAAAATGTCTGACGTTGCATGTTTTTATTATACTGCTGTTAAGAAATGTCTTTTAAAACTGTATAAGCTAACATCTTTTAGAACTGTATAAGCTAACACCTGAAACGTAAGTGTGTGTGAATATGTTGCTGAATTGAAAACTTATTTCCATAGGTGGGTGAGTGGATGTCAGGTGTCCACTTTTGAAGGGCTGCCAGACCTTTTGCTGAGGGAACATGCCCTTAGCCTGAGGACATGAGGATCTGGTTAGCTGATAGACAATGTGCTACTTCAGATGAGTTGGGAAAGAAGGGAGACCTATAACTGGCAAGCAGGGCAGCCCTGCACAGGAAGGGGACCCCCAGCTCTGCTCATGGGTCTAAAGGAACCCATGATGAGCAGCACATATTGCCCCAACAGAATCTACCAGTAGCAGGGGAAGCCAGTATTCCAGGTACACATCCAGGCCCTAAGGTGAAATGTTTTGAATGCAACCAGTGGGGCCATGTGGCATACTGATGTCCACTGAGGCAAGGTGGGGAACCAAAGATGAGGGAGTCAGTAAGTGGAAAGACAAAATGCTAATAGTAGGATGCCTTGAGACAACAGGGGTACTAAACTACCATCATGCAGATGTCTGAGAAAGAAGGGATTTGGATGAGGCAGTATGATGTGCTTATGCAGTTATACGCGGTCAGGCTAGGAGACAAGCATGTGGGTCTGGTAAGCCTGGAGGAGACCCAGACATACTGCATATGTGCAGCCAGGACTGGTAAGAGGTGGTTTTTTCAGGTAGGGAGCTACTCTGTAGCAGTGAGACTGAAGGTGAGCCACAGCCACTTGTGGGTACTGATGTTCCCTTGCACAGAGTGACTGCAAAGGTAGAGGTGAGTACCCAGGTTGAGAGTGAGGCACCACTGTTAGAGGACGCTAGACTTCCTGTGGAAGGGGAGCTGGGAAGGGTTACTAGGAGAGAGTTGAGACAGGCTCAGCTCTCAGACCATACATTGCAAGGCCTGAGGCAGGTAGCTAGGGAGGCACTGGATTCTCAAGGAAAGGGGAATCTGTATACTGGGACAAAGGGTTACTATACAGAGAGTGGACCCCTGAGGGAGGGCTAGAAAGTGAGAGTACAGCAGTTGGTAGTTCCTAGAGCCTATTGACTGGCGCTTCTAGCCACAGCCCCTGATAATCCCTTTGCAGGTCACATGGGCATAAAATGTACAAAGAGGCGTATTATGCAGAACTTTTATTGGCCTGGAATTTCCAGAAATGTAACAGGGTACGGCAGAACCTGTGAGCAGTGCCCAAAAGGTAGGCAAGGCAGGACACAAGGTGAGAGCTCCTATGATGCCTTTGCCTGTGATTGAGGAGCCATTCAGAGGGTAGCTATAGATATTGTGGGTCCTCCGAGTACCCCAAGTTCCACAGGGAAAAGTATATCCTAGTGGTAGTGGATTATGCTACAAGATACCCTGAGGCAGTGGCTTTGTCCTCCACTGAGCAGAGAAGGTGGCACATGCTTTGTTAGAGATTTTCAGCAGGGTAGATTTCCCAAAAGAACTACTGACTGACAGAGGTGCCAATTTTATGTCAGACTTGCTGGCTTGTCTGTGGAAGTCTAGTGGTGTGAAGCACATGAAGACCACCCCTACCACCCCCAGACTAATGGTCTTGTGAGAAGTTAAACTCTACAATCAAGTCCATGCTATGGACATTTGCAGATTGGTTTAAGAGGGAGTTGGACAAATATTTTCCCCATCTGTTGTTTGCTTACAGAGAAGTTCTCCAGGAATCCACAGGTTTTTCATCCTTTGAGTTGCTGTGTGGGCATAGGGTGAGGGGACCTCTAGATTTAATTTGGGATGAGTGGGAAGGTTTGTGCGAGTCTCACAAGGAGTCTGTTGAATACATCCTAAACCTTAAGACAAGGCTCAGGGAACTCATGGGCTTGGCCCAGGAGAACCTGGGAAAAGCCCAACAGAAAAAGGTGTGGTACGACAAGAATGCTCAAGCGAGAGGGTATGCTGTGAGGCAGCGGGTAATGGTTCGCATACCTGTCAGACACAACAATCTGCAAGCAGCTTGGGAGGGTCCCTACAAGGTGGTAAGAAAGGTAAGTGATGTTAACTCCATGGTGGAACTATTATGCAGATGGTAGGGGCACAAATTGTACCATGTTAACATGATGAAACCTTACAATGATAGGGAGGCCCCTGTGCTGAGCATTTGCAGTGGATTGCAGGAGGAGTCTGAGGGAGATCTGGGAACTAATCTCCTCAGTGCGGCTCGGACTGACACCTCAGTGGAAGGGGTAGCAATGTCCCAGCAACTATCTCCTAGCCAGGTTTGAGAAATCTGAGCAGTGTTGCAGGAATTTGGGGACATGTTCACTGGGAAACCAGGGTGCACCCACCTGGTGCAGCACCAGGTGGATACAGGACCCAAAAGCCTATTAGGCAGGCCCCTTATAGGGTGCCCTAGAGAGTCAGACAGACCCTGAGGGAGGAGGTACAGGAGATGTTGGAACTAGGGGTGATTCAAGATTCCAACAGTCCCTGTGCCTCCCCAGTAGTTCTGGTGCCAAAGAAGGATGGCAGCACCAGGTTCTGTGTGGACTACAGGAAATTAAATAGTCACACCAAGACAGATGCTTACTCCATGCCTAGGAGAGATGAGAGCCTAAGAGCAGTTGAGTGGGGCTAGGTATCTTACAACCAGTGATCTTACCAAGGGTTACTGGTAGGTGCCCTTGACTCCCAGTGCTAGAGAAAAGTCAGCCTTTGTGACTCCTTTTGACTTGTACGAGTTCACAAAGATGCCCTTTGATATGAAGAATGCCCCAAAAACTTTCCAGAGGCTGGTAGACTAGATGATATCCTAGCAGAAGCAGGAGGGTTTGCCCTTGCTTACCTAGATGATATTGCCATCTACAGCCATTTCTGGCCAGAGCATCTTCAGCATGTCAGGGAGGTGCTGGGCAGACTACAGAGGGCAGGGTTGACCATTAAGCCGAGCAAATGTCAGGTGGGTATGGCAGAGGTCTCCTACCTAGGACAGAGTGGTGAGTGACAAGATAAGGCCAGAACCTGCCAAAGTAGAAGACATTCAGGCATGGCCTGCACCTGTTACCAAAAAGCAGGAGAGGGCATTTTTAGGGACAGCAGGGTACTACAGAAAGTTCATCCCCAGTTATAGTACCATAGCTGCTCCCCTCACAGACCTGACAAGCAAGAACAGGCCAGATAAGGTAGTGTGGACCCTAGCATGTGAGCAGGCATTCCAGAAGGTTAAAGAAGATTTGGGAGTACCCCCTGTGTTAGTCAGTCCAGATTACAGCAAAGAATTTGTTGTGCAGGTGGATGCTTCGAACCATGGGGTGGGGGCTGTACTTATCCAGACTTCTTCAGAGGGAGAAGAGCACCCAGTGGTTTATCTCAGTCATAGGCTCCAACCCAGGGAGGAATGCTATGCAGCTGTAGAGAAGGAATGTCTAGACATAGTGTGGACACTGCAGAAACTCCAGCCTTATCTGTATGGAAGGAAATTCACTGTTATGACAGATCACAACCCCCTAACATGGTTAAACAGAGCCAGCCAGCAAAATACCAAGTTGCTAAGATGGAGCCTAGGGTTGCAAGCATATATGTCAGTGCAGTACCGCAGTAGGGTTAGCAATGTCAATGCAGATGGGCTCTCAAGACAGGGCATGGGGTGAGGTATACTCAGATAGACCTAACCCTCTCAAGCGGCGTTTCTCAAGGGTCACTTGAAAAACTAGCTTGAGTCCTCCGGGGGGGGGGGGGATTAATATGTGATGCTCATGACCTAGACAAGCAATCAAGGAGCCTCAATCCTCTAGCCCAGCAATCAAGGAGCCTCAATCCTCTAGCCCAGCAATCAAGGAGCCTCAATCCTCTAGCCCAGCAATCAAGGAGCCTCAATCCTCATCACTAACACCAGAGAGGGCATCTCATATGATGAAAGGATAATGAATACACACAGTAAAGAGGAATTTCCCTTAAGAGAACATAGAGATCACAGTCAGTCCGGGGCTGGTCACTCGCTTGGTCCCCAATAAGACTCCCCATTGGCACAGTAACATAGTCCAGATCTCAGCCTAGCTGTGCAAGCTAAAATCTCCATCACCCACTCTGTCCAACGAGTGCTTCATGTCCCTGCCCAAGTAGCTGACATACACACTTTGAGATAAGTTTATACAACCACACAGACACTCCTGGGGAAGGCTGGCACAGGTTCTCCAGTTGTGCCCCTTTTACCCAAACTATACAGCAATAATTACTGCCACCACCCAGATAATATTATCAGCTACCCAAAGGCCCTTAAAAGGGTGTCTAATTATTACTGTGCAATATTATTAGCCAATTGGTAAGTGTGACTAATCAGTCAAGGCTTATTAGAGTGGCTTTGTACAATAAATTCTATAAATATGCAATGTACTCTAGAGCTTAATTTATCTCTACACAAATCAGCCACAGTTAAAAGGTTTTAAAATATTTAATAAATAATTAAAACCACAAGACAATACTTTCTACTACACAGTGCTAGTCAAAAGTTCAGAGATCACACAGAAATACTTAGCTTCTAGTGATCTACAAGAAAACACACTTCTAAAATAACAATACCCACGTATCACATAGTTCACAAAGTCAGTGTGCCACACAGTCACAGCCCTTAAGGCTAAACAACACACCTAATACACTTGTAACAGGGGACTACACTGACATCCCACTCACCAGGCTGAACAAGGAGAAGGTCACCGTAAGCTGCTTGTTGGGTGCCAGGATCCGCCACATAACACAAGCACTCGGGTCACTCCAAAGCAAGTACAAATATGACTCTTTCATTGTCCATGCTGGTGTGAATGACCCGAGACGTACCTCCCTGGACTGCATGAAAAGAGACAGAGGAGCTCTCTGATAATGTAGCCCAGGCCGGTATGACCCTGACCTTGAGTAGCATCTTACCCTCACCAAGAATGATGCCACAGTATAAAGACAAAATGATCAATTTTAACAATTGGCTAAAGTATTGGTGTCATTCAAAGGGGATCCAGTGTCTGTCAGCCTGGGATGACATGCTCGACAAGCTATGTTGCTTCACTAAGGACGGCTTGCACCTTTCACCCCTGGGCTTTCGAATATTGGTTAAGGCTCTTGCCACCCCCATAGTGCCTTTTTTAGGCAAGGCTCAAAAGACAAACCCACCTCCATAGACAACACAAGGAAAAAAAAACTAAGGATAATGCTGCTCAACGCCAGAAGTCTAAACCTCAAGATGCACGCACTCGAGGCTCTCCTCAGTATGGAGAATATCGATATCTGTGCAGTAACAGAAACCTGGTTCAAGGCTCCAGAGAGCACCCCAGCACTACCAGGTTATACCTCATACCACGCTTTTCGGCCCCAACAAAAGGAGGGGGAGTATCCATATTCAAAGATACCCACACCTCCAGGTTAGTGGCACTGCACGAAGCATTGGAGACCATCCATGTGCAACTAACAGTGGGCAAAACTGCCTTTCAGGTTTTTAGCCTGCTACAGACCACCCTTCCAAACTCAGGAACCCCACTCAGCTTTCCTGAGAACACTGGAGAATATGAAGGTCTCTCCAAACGCCATCATATTGGGTGACTTAAACTACCCAAACATAAACTGGGAGCACTACTCAAGCCCCAACGGACTCACCCAACGCTTCCTAGAATTTATAAATTCAAATGCTATGGAACAATTGGTCACCACTCCCACAAGAGGGGAAAACATATTGGACCTGATCATCACCAACATGAGGACTCTATGTTCCATACCAGATGTATACCTCTCATTGGTAAGATCTGACCATAAATTAATCTCACTGGACATCCATATCCCGTCCCCACCCCTAGCCAAGGAAACCACGGTGAAGAACTTCTCAAAAGCAAACTTCACACTTCTCAAAACCGAGGTGGAATCCTTCAAAGCCCCCGGGCCAGTGGAAAATATGGCCCAAACCACAGAATCCTTTACAAACGCATTCTATGGACACCTACAGGAATGTATGGATCGTGCTATCACAAATAAAACCAAGACTCACTCCTACAAAGGCAGGAGACCTGTCTGGTGGACCCCAGCCATAAATAAGCTATACAACAGAAGGATGAAGCTACTACATGATAGAGTAGAATCCCCAAAAAGGAAGGCATCTCTGATCAGTACTAGCAAGAAACTATGATCCCTCATAAAATTATCTAAGGCCAGCTTTGAAAGAAAAATTGCACAAGACGCTACAAATAATCACAAGGCCTGCTTTAGTTATGTCGGGAACCTGGGTGGCAACTCCCAGATATGCTCTGAGTTAGTGCAAAATGAAAAAAAATACACTGAACCCACAGACATTGCCAACATCCTGGCAGACAGGTTCAGTGCAAACTTCTCCCCCCTTCCCCCCCAAAAGAGCAAATGTCTTTCCCAACAGAGTGCAGCCTCCCTGACATCACAGATGCACAGGTGAGAGCTGCCCTCTTCAAAGCAAAAAAGACAGCATCAATGGGACCGGACGGTGTCCTGGGCTGCGTCTTACATGAGCTCCAAGAAGAACTGAACCCTCACATAAAGTCACTGTTCAATCTCAGCCTTACTACAGGATATGTACCCAAGGAATGGCGTACAGCAACAGTGGTCCCACTCCTCAAAGGTGGTGCCACAACGGACCCCGGAAACTATCACCTTATAAGCCTGACTAGCCTGGTCTGCAAAGCTATGGAGCGTATCTTCATGGAACTCATAAACAAAGACATTGGGAACCTCCAAACACTGGATCCTACCCAATTCAGCTTTGTTAAGGGCAGATCTTGCCTCTTGAACCTGGTCACCTTCTTTGAAACAGTCACCAAGGCCACAGATGAAGGGAAGGTAGTCCACACAGCCTACCTGGACCTCGCAAAAGCCTTCAACAATACCCCACTCGGGCATCATAAATAAGCTCACCAGCTTAAATATCAACCCCTATGTCACAAGATGGGTTGCAAACTGGCTCAGGGATATAACCCACATGGTCAGAGTTGCAGATGCCATGTCAGACTCTAAACCAGTTACAAGTGGCATCCCACAAGGCTCAGTCCTGGGTCCTCTCTTGTTCGGTATATATTTCTCTGAGGTACAGGCTAAAACGGGAGGACTATGGCTGACCAAGTTCGCAGATGACTGCAAACTGGGTGCCATAATCGACTCGCCAACTGACACAAGCATCCTCCAAAAGGATCTCACAGAGACTGATAACTGGTGCCAGAGCTATGGCTTAAAGCTAAATGCCAAAAGTGCATAGTCATCACCTTTGGGAAAAACAAAGTGCCCACAAATTACCCCATAGGTGGTAATCCATTAAGTACGGAAGAAGTAATTAGGGATTTGGGGACCCAAGTATATAGCCCACCTTATCACGAAAGGGTTCACATCTAGATCAAGGGAGGTCATTGTGCCCCTCTACTCATCACTCATCAGGTCCATAATTGAATACAATGCCCCATTTGGGATGTACCTTACCCAACACCTGCAGCAGCTGGAAAGACCCCAAAAGTACCTCACCAAGAGGATCAAGGGACTCAAACAGATGCCCTACGCAGTTAGGCTAAAGAAACTCCAGCTCTACTCAGTTGCTTACCGCCTGCTCAGAGGCGATCTGTGCCCGACGTATAAAGCCATGTCCAACCCAGAATTAATGGACATGCTCCACCTCGGGAAATCCAAAACCCTTAGAGCTACACGCTCCAAGGACTTAAACCTCAGCACAGAAATAAATAGGACATGCTGGAGGGACAGATTCATATCCCAGAGGCTCCTCTCACTCTGGAACAAAATCCCAATCCATGGTAGGCAGAGCCCCTCAATGACCCTCTTCAAGAGAAACCCTGATGAGTGGATGGGAGATCGTAGGTTTACCCCTGGGATCTCTTCTGTGTTCCTACTAGACAGGGGCACAGTAAACTAACCTTAAAAGAGCCATCTTCTGTGACCTACTATACAGAGGCACAGTCAACTAATCTAAAAGGGTGGCGAAAGCCAAACACACTCTGGCTAGGCTTATAAATGCCCTAGGGCAGATAGCCTAGTATCAACATATGAACCTATGAAAATAAATTACTTACATAGAGCAACAGGCAGTGCTGTGAGTTGTATAGTCAGATAAAAATGCTTAATAATCTCTGGTTCTCACTGTTTAAATTGAAACTGCAGTTCTGCTAAAACATTACATCATCTTTTACACTTTCCTGGTGTTCCCAGGCTGACAAACTGCATTTACATTCTTGTACACTTAGAGCAAAAGGATATTCCACGTGTAAATTCTGGTCATTGACTTCAGCCTTAAAACAATAGGCAGCAAGCCTTCATCTAGCCGGACTGGAGCTGAATTGTAATCATCAAAGGCAGTCATGAAATAACTAATTTCAAAGGACCAACAAGAAATGCTCGACTTAGTTTTCTTTACAGCAGAAGGCAATGTTGCCACACTGTTGAAGTTAAACATTTAATAGCCTATTCTTCCATTTAAGAAAACCAGCCTGTACCTTTCATTGATATTAACAAATAAGATTTTATAGATAATTCTATCTGGCTAGGCTGGCAGCCTTCACCTCTCTCTACCAGTCCTCACACTACCCAGCACCAAATCAGATGTTCTCTAAGCACAAACAGTTCTGGGTGCTACAATAAAGTAACAAGCACAGTGAATGGTCATGGTATAATGCAAATAAGCAAGATTTCCAGATGTTTGCATCTGTACTGGGCATTGGCCAATGCAATGACTTATAGTTAAGAGCCCTTGTTTGTGCTCCCCAGCACAGATAGACCAGGTTAATTCCTACTGCCACTGGCTGAATAATCACGGTCCTCCTAATGTAACAGCGCAGCATAGGACTGTCCAGAGTGAAGATACAAAATGCTACCACCAATAAAGTTAAATATATGGATACAGCAATGTACTGTAAACAACTTAAAGTGTGATTGTTTAATAGAACTACTTCATTACTTTTGTAGAAGTGAGCCAGGAGCAGCTCCGCTGCAGACAAACTACAGTTGCTACTGACATCTGAGAAAAAGATGCAAAAAAAAAAAAAAAAAAAAAAAAAAAAAAAAGAAGTGCCCTCTGGATAGTGCCTTTAGTGACTCTACTAGTAACAGATGATAATGTAGATAAGAGTCGTCCTCTTCTTACTTGGTACGTAGGACCCTTTGATTCTTATCTGGTAGAATACGACCATGAATCCACTTGTGCACTGATGTCATCATAGCTTCATTTGCCTTTAGATCCTGGAATTTATGCAGGATCATTCAATAAGTACAGTGTTGAATGCTTCAGCTAGATTGAGGTCTTTCATCCAGGGAAGTGGTCAGACTCTCATAAACTGAACGACACTAAGCTTAAAAGATCCATCTTTGACAAAGCCATACTGGGTTATGCGATGTAGTTACAAAGCATGCAGTCCATAAGCCTGTTTTGGAGCCTTGCCTGTTTTTTCAATTGTCCGACTGCTGTCTGGTTAAGTGACTTTGCACAGTGTCACACAGTAGGCAAACATGGCTGAAGAAATCAAGCCATAGAATATGAGAAACATCTCATTAACAGTTTATAAGCCTGGACCTTCTGCTGTAGCTGCCAGACTGTCCTATAGATTTCCATGGATTATTGTATCCATTGCCTTTAATAGAATTCCATGGATTATTGTATCCATTGCCTTTAATAGAATTCCATGGATTATTGTATCCATTGCCTTTAATAGAATTCCATGGATTATTGTATCCATTGCCTTTAATAGAATTCCATGGATTATTGTATCCATTGCCTTTATACAATATGCATGTAAAGCTGATCGGTCTGTATTTATGGGGGTCTGTGAAAAGGTCTCACTTGAGGACTGGGGCTAGGTTAGCCTGATATCAGGAAGGCAACTAGTTTTTAAAGTTATATTGAATTGTCAGGAGAATGGACAGTCATGGTGTTTCTGACTGCCTGGAATTGGCTTTCTGATATATTACCTGGTTATATGAAACTGGTACTTCTGGTCTTACAGATGGATGGAGGATACCATTTTGGATGAAAAGTTATATTAAAGGGAGGAGAAGTCAATGGGGTTTCCTCTTTGTGGCCTTAAGTTTGCTCTACACCTCTATGCTATGTGTGGGCCTGAAGTTTGCTCTACACCTCTATGCTATGTGTGAACTGCCACGGCTCTGTTATACCAATACAATTTTACTGTAGCCGGCTGCATTCTCATTTTCCCCCTTCATTTCTTGGATGCGACTGTCGAAAGCCTTTGCATCAATTTTTGTGCTAAGCTTTACCTAGAATGAAACTTTGCATCTTTTTATGTCTGAAGTTAACCTAATTAAACTGGGACATATGAACCACACATTTCACTTTGGAAATTCAGACTTCATTTTTTGGCCATAAAAATTAAAACACTTTAATCACTACATCAGTTTTCAACAAAATTTAAATACTTGTATGTATATGGGTATCTAATATACTTTATAGAATCTCACCAGTGTTTAACAGCATCACAGTTGCTACCCCCCCAAGACACTAGACGACTAGGTTCACTTTCCTCTTTCCTACTTTATCATCTGTGCATCCTGTATGCATCATCTCAAAACAGTTGGATTTATAAGAATGAACAGTGCCTGTGATCATGTGGTCCTTGACCAGTTACTCCATTTCATCGCTGTGGATGATCACAAATTCCAAACTGCTCCCATTTACAGGTGCTAAAACACTGTTCACTTCAGAGTAGTTCAGTGTCATTGGTCATAATCCACCATTCCACAGAGAAATAGAATAATCGGTGTATCTTCTGAATCATCAGTTCATCTACTGTATATCTACATTCCAGTGCTCTGGCATACATTCATGCACTTCCAATGTTTATTACGTGCATCAGGGACACTGATTTTCCATATTTGGGGGGGGGGATTGGTAAATCCTGAAACTGAGCCATCTGATACATGTCAAAATAAACAAGGTTTCTGTGCACTTTACCATCTTAGTACAGAGGACTAATTTACCACAAGATGCATTTTTTTCTTTCTATATTTATTTAGAATATTGTCATCTTGTATTATTGAATGGTCTGTGCCTAGAATCTATTTTATTTTTTTAATATATACTGATGCTGAAAAATATATAGCAGAATTACCAGAATGACTGGAAATTGCATTTAAAAAATCAGGACTATGTAACCTGAATTTCATGTCATAAAAAATAAAATTTCAATCTTCTTGAAAACTGAAAATCACTGTCCTTGTCCATCATATGATAGAACTTAAATAAGGGATGCTTCATTCTTACACCGACACAGTTATCTGTCATACACAGGAGACATCTTATTCTTATACTGATACAGTTACCTGTACATGCGCTACAACCTACACAGGGAACACCTCATTCTTACAATGACACAATTACATGCATATGTGCTACAATCAACACAGACACTTCATTCTTTCTGTGATGCACTTACAGATGGGATGGCTAATTCTTGCAATGATACTGCGACACTGCCAGCCCAGCTATCTGGAATTTTGTAAATAATCAAACGTCATTTGTGAATATTAATATGATTCATATGCTTGTCTTAAAAATATAAAAGAACTATATGTTATGTGTATATTAAACACAACTACTGGTGCAGAAGTGTGTGTTGAACACAGTACTGAGCTTCAAGGATCTATCCACAATGTACCCTACTGGAAAATAACTGAAATGCATATAAACTATATACCTGTGCAAATGTAGGTTTTAATAGTAGAAGCTGAAACAGAGAATTAACTTGCAAAACTTCAAGAAAATAATAAAGTGTTTTACGATTGTGTTCTCTCAGTTTTAGCTCAGTAGCAATGTCTAGAGCTAGAGGTTTTTGTATTATCTTGAAACAGAAATAATTAATTACTAGATTTCAAATGTAAAAGCATTTTGTTTTATGAATTCCAAGTTCCGTAAACTTCTGAGAGATATGTAGTTCTCACACAGAGATGTTAAAATTCTGTTAGTATCCGTTTAGCCTGAGAGCTGAAGTCAGGTGACAAAGAGTGATGTCATCCAAGCGAACCCAGCAGTAATGTTTATTATTAATTTAAGAACTCTCTGAGAGAGAGAGACTGGCCATTTTGTATCTTGTTTTGGACCTAGAAACATCAGAACTTCTGCCTGTGTGTTGTTCTGTAAGAAAGACTTGGGGCATAGGGTCTCTCTCAGATATAGATAGGAATATAATAAAGATTAGATTAGAGGTTTTCTGTATTTATTTCAGACTGTCCTGCAATGTTGTTTTCAAATATTTCATTTGACTCTAAACTCTGTAGTTACCCTGTTGATTGAGTATTGTCTTGTTATTTTAATATTTATTATTAAATATATTTAAACTTATCTTTGTGGCTGATATTTGAGAGACTTATTTAAGCTCTTAGAGTACTTGCATATGTTTTCAGTGACACTGTACATGTCACTCCTAATAGCCTGATGCTTGGTCAAAAACTACCATTTGGATTAATAGTAACATTACACAGCCGGATCAGGACACTGTAAAAGCCTTACAGTAGCTGATAATTAAGGGTGGTTGGTGGCAGCTGGTACTACCTTATAGTATGGGCAGAAGGGGGCATAGCTAGTAAATCTGTGTCAGCTTTACCAGGTGTGTGTTTATACATCAATCAAATCGTAAAGTGTACGTGGGTGTATCAGCTACTTAGGCAGGGACACGAAGCACTGGTTGGACAGAGAGTACTGGAGGTTGTAGCTTGGTCAATCCACCGAGATCTTAACCCTACAGCTATGCCAGTGAGGAGTCTTATTGGGGATCTGTAGGAAGAGGCAGAAACCAGCCCCAGACTCGGTGTGATCTTAATGGAAATTGTAGTTTACTGTGTGTGTACTTGTAATCCTCCCATTGTGTACATCCCTCACTGTTGCCAGTGGTGAGGATTGAGGCTCTTTGATTACTGAGCTGGTGCAGGGGCATCACAGATACAATTACATGTACTACACCCAGCACAGGGACTTCATTCATTCAGTGATACAGTTACAGAGGGGATGGCGCATTCTTTCAATGATATAACTACATGTATATTTGCTACAACCAACAAAGGCACTTCATTCTTTCAGTGATACAGTTATAGAGGCGACAGCTCATTCTTGTACTGATATAGTTACGTGTCTAGATGCTGCAGCCTGCACAGGGGACGAGTCATTCATAAAATGTGATAGTTACTTGCAAATATGCCACTGGTTACACAGGGGACACATTATTATAGTGTAACAGTAACCTGCACCCAATGGTGTAGCGGTAGATTTGTTGCCTCACAGCAAGAGGTTCTCCGGTTCGATTCTCGGCTGGAGTGCGGGGAGTGCCTTCTGTGTCGAGTCTGCATGTCCTACCCCGCAGTTGCGTGGGCGTTCGAAAGACATGCATAAATGGGCGTGCCTTCTCTGAAGGTTGAACTTTGAGCTGGCACCTCAGCGTTTGTCAAAATCTACTGCCAATCATTAGCGGACCGGCGTTCCGCTGCGGTGATCCCTAACCAGGAAAAGCCAAAAGATAAACAACAACAGTATCCTGCACGAGTGCTTCAGTCCTCAACAGGTTTCAACTCATTCTTACAGGGATACTATTTTGTGTAAATGTGATACAACCAATTCAGAGGGAATATTTTTGTGTTACTCTATTATAGTCACCTGCACATGTGCAGGAACAGACACAAGGGCATTTATAATTCCCTGCAAATCTGGTACAACCTACAGCGCCATTATTATACTGTTAAGGTTATTTGTGCAAATGTTGCAAACTACTATGGGGGTATCTCATTATTAGCCATGAGCGAAACCCCTGACTTACTGCGCAGAGCAGTTCTATTGTAGTTATGTTGTCAGGAGTGTCATACAACTTTCATGTAAACTCTCCCCAGAGAGTATTCATTTTCACTGTCTACCCACAGAAAGGCAGACTCCTAGAATGATCAAATCTTAGTAAGATTTTCATTAAATTGTACGTTTCTCATGGGAGATTAAATGTATCTTCCATATAACCTAGTTTTAAGGGTGAGATAAAGACTATACATGCTAACGTTTGCAGCTTTCCCAGTTTGATGTTAACGGTTCTTTGATAGTCACTTCATCTGTATGTTACTCTGCCTACATTTTATGTAGGATTTTTTTTTCTTGGAAAACATTTTAGTCACTCTTTTGCAGTGTCTCAGTATTGCTTCAGTGGAATTGTGCTACACATTGCGAGTGCTTCTCAAGGATTAAAAATATATCTAGTTAAATACAAATACATCCTTCCTTACTTATGAAATACAGACATGCTTATATAATGGGGCTTCATATCTGCAAAACTATTCCAAAAACACCTTAAGTGCATCTTCAAGTTTAGGCAGAAACACTACATGACCCCCTCCACCACACCCACAGCCCCCCACACACACCCATACCCATCCACAGCCTCCACACACACTACATTTTCAGTAAATTACAATGACTTGCTACTTACCAGGCTTGATAATGGAGATCATTTCCTTCCAAGCGTTGTACTGCAGTGGGCCTCTGTATGTGCCAAGAGTCAGTTCATCACAAACCAGTGAAGTATTGTATGCAGATCTCTCTTCCTGTCTTTTTGTGATCCTGGGGGTAAAACAATACAAGTTATTTTACCTAGCGTTGGCACAGGCTTCAAACAGAAATAGAAATAGATAGTTGTGTATACATACCTTTCAATTTTATCCTTGACCCCCTGTGTAAAACAGAATCCCATAATTAGATTAAGCATCTTTGATGATTTGCTTACATGTGTATCACTACAAGACAAAGTAATTATATGCTTTTACTGAACAATTCTTTTGTCAGAGAACAAACAAACAACTGATCAAGAGCAAGGGCTTCAAATAATGAAAAAAAAAACCAGACGTGGAAAGACACAGGCACACTTATATAGTCTAAGCAAATTTAAGTAAAAGCAAACAAACAAAAAAAAACTCTCTGTACAGCTTTCCAAATCATTACCAGTCTGAACCTGGCATTTTGGTGCAGAGAGATAAAGCCTCAAGTTTGACAAACATGATCAGAGATCTTTTACAGCTCATAAAGTTGGGGGGGGGGGGCCTTATATATCTGACTTATGTTTCATCAGACTGTGTAAGAAGACAGTCCCAGTCAGTTGCCTATCAGGTGTTAGGCTCCACCAGAAAATACACACACACAGATCTTCTAACCATAATTACCAGTGTGTTTCAAAGTCCATGTGGGTGTAAGTGACTTGAAATGCACCTCCACAGGCTATATGGAGAGAGACAAGGGCACAATGCTTCACACTGCCTACTTTGACCTGTCCAAGGCATTTGGACAGGATACCTCATTCAGGCATTGTTGACAAACTCAAGAGGTTTGTTATAAACCCTTTTGTTACCCAGTGGATAGCCAATTGGCTCACAGACAGGACCCCAGTTGTCCAAGTTGTGTTAGGGAGGAACTGTGCATGGATCGGGAAGCCTGTTCCAGACAAGGGTCAGTCTCTGGGATATAATCATGTCTCTAGTAGGTCTTGTTTATATCACAGGCAAGATTTTAAGTCTTTAGTCTGGAACAATGAGTGAGGTTGTCACTGAAAAAGCAATCATTAAAAACAAAATGAAAACTCCAGCAAAGCTAGAACTTCCACTGAGTCACCAGTGAAGTCCATAAAGGATCTGTCCTGCGACCACTCCTTTTTAATATCTACTTCTCTAAAAAGTCAAGGACATCACAGAACTCTGGCTGATCAAGTTTGCAGATTACTACAGATTAGGAGCAGTAATGAATAATCTTGCCATCACCAATGTTCTCCAAGAAAGGCCAACACAGGCATGGGGACACACAAATAGGAATATCTCTTTTGACAGTCAAGTGTCAACAGTAGTGAGGAAGTCATTCCATACTGTGAAACTTATAAACAAAGGTATGGCATTTAAGTCCAATGAAGCAACTGGTCCACTGTACTTGTCACTCACCAGACCTATTACAGAGTACAATGCCCCCTTTGGTATGTACAGGCACATGCAATACTTGACCATCCACAGAGGTTCCACACTAAAAGAATGCAGGGCATAAGGAACATACACTCTCAATGTTCTATCCATGTATTGTCTGCTATAGGTTACTGAGGGGAGACCTATGCCTGGCATACAAGACCTATGCCTGGCATACAAGGCCCTGACCCTGATGCAATGAGCCTCCTGCATATTCACAAAATAAACAGCACCAGCATTACCCAGTCTAAAGACTTCCACTGAGTGACCTCCCAAACCTCTTGTATCAGAGGCACATGGGATATATGCAAATGATCCTTATGAACATCACGTATTTCAGCTAATTGTTGATTCTGAATGCCCTGAATTGTTTTGTTTGAATGGACAATTTCAGGCCAATAAAGCCAAACCCCACTAGCTGTGGATATGCATATTTCAGCCTTATGACCTCATCAGCACAGCACAAGCAGAGTACTTGACTAACCATTAGAAATGCAGGGCTGTTATACCCAGCTGATGTCCATCATCATTAGGGTCACTGCAAAAGCACCCCAAACAACAAACTAAAACAATGAGTGAGAAGGTCTGAAAAAACAAATCAGTAAAAACAAAATGAAAACTCCAGCAAAGCTAGAACTTCCACTGAGTGACCTCCCAAACCTCTTGTATCAGAGGCACATGGGATATATGCAAATGAGCTAGTGGGGTTTGGCTTTATTGGCCCGAACAAACGACTAAACAAGTCATGGGAATTCAGAATTGCCAATTAGCTGAAACATCTGATGTTCATAAGGATTATTTGCATATATCCCATGTGCCTCTGATACAAGAGGTTTGGGAGGTCACTCAGTGGAAGTTCTAGCTTTGCTGGAGATTTCATTTTGTTTTTAATGATTGCTTTTTCAGTGACAACCTCACTCATTGTTCCAAACTAAAGACTTAAAATCTTGCCTGTGATATAAACAAGACCTACTAGAGACATGATTATATCCCAGAGACCGACCCTTGTCTGGAACAGGCTTCCCGATCCATGTGAAGAACAGTTCCTCCCCAACACAACTTGGACAACTGGATGGGGAAATCTCTCTAATGGACAGAGGCAGCCAAGTAAATGGCTCATCTCCCAGGCCTCTGCTTGTAAATGTTTAATCTTCTAAGGCACTGGTTACATTACTATAGGTACCAGAACAGTCATGGATTTGGCATGCATGATTTGGCTTAAGAAGACCCCAGAGGTCTTTATTCTAGTACACACAATGAACATTGTGGAGCTGTCAGTCTGGGTCCCAGACCAGTATGAGCTTAGCATTGTGCAGCATTCTAAGGAAGATGCTATAATATGAAAAGGCAATGGAATTATTTGGCTTAGTTTTTGGTGTCATTCGAAGTGGGAACAATATTTGTCAGCATGGAGAATATGGCTGTAACAACATGTCAGTTGACTAGGGATGGTCTGCACCTGTCCCCTTCCAGACTTTGGAATATTGATTAAAACCTTGTCCACCCCATAGTGCTTTTTTGAAGTTATATCTTCAAAGTAAAGCAAAACCAGCCCAAGAAAATATAAAAGATGCTACAATCAGTGCCAGGATTCTAAAGAAAACTCCACTCCCTGCAAACTCCCCTCACCCTGGAAAATGTAGACGTCTGTACATTTACTGACACAGATTTAAAGCCACAGATGGCACTCTAGCAGTGTAGGGCTATAAGGCCTTACACACATTTAGACCAGCTACTAATCAAGCCTGTCAAATCCAAATGCGAGGTAAAAATAGCTTCCCAAGCCAAATGCAATAGCAAGGCATTCCTCAGCTATATTCACAATCTACAAGGCAATTAATGTTGTGCTGAACTAATACTGGAGCAGAAGATACAGCAAATCTAGGTGATTGTTAGGACAATACTTTGCTTATTGACAGCCTCTGTCCATAAATGGCCAAGGAGGCCAGACTGAGGGTAAATTTATGGATTTCCCGTCTAGTTGGGAAGGTTTCATTTGAATAGGGCCAGGGATGAACACTACTTTGCTTGGATGCAGTGCCTATTCCATAGCATGGGATCCTTTGGGACACATATTTGCCCCTCCAGCACATTCTGTTTATGTCACAAGTGAAGTTCAGATCCCTGGAGCTAGTGTTTTTGGTGCTGTGTGTTTCACATGCACAATGGATTCATCAGGGCTGGGTCTGTGGAAACCCTATAAGCCAGACAAAGATTCGCTCTCAGCAGCCTGCAACAGACATAACACTTTAGGTTGTCAGTGCAGGACAAGCCTTGACCTCTGAGAACTAGATGCTAACCAACAGTGGGATCAGCACGAAGACCTGGTGGTACATGACTGGTGATTGATCTCTTAGTGGAGGTGGTGTCACAAATCCTGTCTTCTTGGGTCCTGTCTGAGTCAGCCAGCAATCCAATGTGTTATGTAGGTGTTTACACCGAGCTCAGAGAGCTTGTCAACATGTCCAAGTGGGGTATTGTATCAAGTGCCTTAGCCAGGACAAGATGCACAGTATGAGGGGCGCGGCCAAGATGGCCAACAGAGTAGTAACTGGTGAAGCTCTGTGACCAGAAAACTTCTGACAGACGAAAATGTAAATCAAAACACTTCAAATTTTGGAAATACTTGTTAGCTAATTTTAAGTTCTTCAAAAGCTGTAATTTTCCTGTCATAATTTCAACTGCTTAGTTAAGAGAGAAGAAACTTCAACGTGAGCCAATCAAGAAATGGTACTTTGGATTCTTGTGTTAAAAAGAATCCAGTCACTATGGACAAAGTGGATACCAAAATAGAAAGTTTCAAAGAAGAGTCCAGAAAGAAGATGGAACATTGAGAAATTCTTATGAATTCAAGTGCAGAAATCGGCAGTAAGGAAGAAGCGTTAAATGATCATGAAGGGAGAATAACTGAGGGTAAGTCTTAGACTGAATTTCTTTTGAAACAAAATAACTGGGTCATATATAAAATTGAGGATTTAGAAAACAGACTGAAATTAAATAAAATTAGAATTTACGGTATACCTGAAAAGTATGAGGGAGACAATATAATAAACATCTTAACAACCTGGCTATCTAAAACATTAAATCTACCTGAAACATTATTTTTTGGAAGTGAAAGGGCACATAGATCCCTGACAGCACCTTCAAAGAAGGAAAACTCATCCCCACATTTAATTATAGCTAAGCTTATGTACAGCTTGGAAAAAGATCATACATTAAAAACAGCATGGGTTACAGTGAAAAACTTAATATATTCCATTTAACTAAACTTATAAACATGGAAGGAAAGAACACCTGACCAGGAAGCCATGAATAAACTACTGGAGTATTTAATAGGTTAAAATAATAGTTAAGCACTTTTGTCCTTATGACTGGGATGTCCCCACACTGGGCCAGTAATCAAGCAGCCTGAATCCTCACCACTGACAATGGAGAGGGAAGTGCACTTGGACTACAAATGGATACAAACAGTATTACCAGAAGCAGCTCTCTACACAAAGTACAATTTCCCTTAAGAGCACACTGGAGAATACACTCAGCTTGAGGTGTGGATTCCTTTACATCTGTCTCCCTCCCGGTCTCCAGAAAGACTCCCCACTGGTACAGCTGGAGGGCTCTGTCCTCAGCTGAGTACCCAAGCCAAGCCCTCCAGCACCCTCTGTATGAACCCAGTGCTGTGTGTCCCTGCTGCAAGTAGCTGGCAGACACACACACCCCTGGGAATGGCTGGCAAAGATTTACTTGCTGTGCATCCTTCTGCCCAGGGTATAAGGTAGTTACCACTGCCGCCACATTCAGATATCCTAAGACCCTTAAAGGGTGTCCAAATATACTGTGCAATATTAATACTTATACAAATGGTAGAAGTTGACCAAGACAGCTAGGCCTTCTGGAATGGCCCACACAGTGTCACCAAATAAATATAAGCACTCTCAAAAGGTTAATCATTTCTAAAAGGACCAGCCACAATAAAAGTTACTATATTTAATAAAAACACATGACAATACTAAATATGTATTTACAGTAAACCACAGAGTTCAAATCACAGGAAATATTGAAAATAACATTGATGGACAGACTCATACAAATAAGGGAAAACTATCTCTAAACTAAGATTCACTATATTCCTGACTAAAACTAGAAGAATTACTATTCCCTAATAACTTACTTTATAGAGCAAGGCACCATGAATATGTGAGCAGTCTTTCTAGTCAGGTTCCGCAAAACAGAAAACTCAATACTCTGAGATTACTCCCTGTAAATTATAATATTCAAGAGAACTTGCAGAATGACCTTATCTGGTCACCCTACTCTAGCGTCTCACAGTATCTCCCTTTGAAATGGAGACAGGAATTTAGCATAGACTATAATACACATCTAAATGTTTATGCCAGTGCCTGGGGCTTCCCCTGTTGCTAACGGACAAAGGCTTCTTCCAGACCGACCATCTCCAGTCCTATTCAGCACTGTGGGATGCCATTTTAATGGTTTAACAGCTTATTTCATTCACGGACAACATTATATGGAAGCTACGTCTTATAGTCTTATAGTCTTAGACTGAATCAGTGTCATTCACGGACAACATTATATGGAAGCTACGTCTTATAGTCTTAGACTGAATCAGTGTCATTCACGGACAACATTATATGGAAGCTACGTCTTATAGTATTAGACTGAATCAGTGTCATTCACGGACAACATTATATGGAAGCTACGTCTTATAGTCTTAGACTGAATCAGTGTCATTCACGGACAACATTATATGGAAGCTACGTCTTACAGTCTTATAGTCTTAGACTGAATCAGTGTCATTCACGGACAACATTATATGGAAGCTACGTCTTATAGTCTTAGACTGAATCAGTGTCATTCAAGAACATCATTATATGCATGCTACGTCTTATAGTCTTAGACTGAATCAGTGTCATTCACGGACAACATTATATGGAAGCTACGGCTTATCATCTTAGACTGAATCAGTGTCATTCACGGACAACATTATATGGAAGCTACGTCTTATAGTCAGACTGAATCAGTGTCATTCACGGACAACATTATATGGAAGCTACGTCTTATAGTCTTAGACTGAATCAGTGTCATTCACGGACAACATTATATGGAAGCTACGTCTTATCGTCTTATAGTCTTAGACTGAATCAGTGTCATTCACGGACAACATTATATGGAAGCTACGCCTTACAGTCTTATAGTCTTAGACTGAATCAGTGTCATTCACGGACAACATTATGTGGAAGCTACGTCTTATAGTCTTAGACTGAATCAGTGTCATTCACGGACATCATTATATGCATGCTACGTCTTATAGTCTTAGACTGAATCAGTGTAATTCACGGACAACATTATATGGAAGCTACGTCTTATAGTCTTAGACTGAATCAGTGTCATTCACGGACAACATTATATGGAAGCTACGTCTTATTGTCTTATAGTCTTAGACTGAATCAATGTCATTCACGGACAACATTATATGGAAGCTACGTCTTATAGTCTTAGACTGAATCAGTGTCATTCACGGACAACATCATATGGAAGCTACGTCTTATAGTCTTTTAGTCTTAGACTGAATCAGTGTCATTCACGGACATCATTATATGGAAGCTACGTCTTATAGTCTTAGACTGAATCGGTGTCATTCACGGACAACATTATATGGAAGCTACGTCTTATAGTCTTATAGTCTTCGACTGAATCAGTGTCATTCACGGACAACATTATATGGAAGCTACATCTTAGTCTTAGACTGAAGCAGTGTCATTCACGGACAACATTATATGGAAGCTACGTCTTATCGTCTTAGACGTAATCAGTATCATTCACGGACAACATTATATGGAAGCTACGTCTTATCTTATAGCCTTAGACTGAATGAGTTTCATTCACTGACAACATTCTATGGAAGCTATGTCTTATAGTCTTATAGTCTTAGACTGAATCAGTGTCATTCACGAACAACATTATATGGAAGCTACATCTTATCTTATACTCAAAGACCGAATAACTGTCATTCACTGACATCATTATATGGAAGCTACGTCTTATAGTCTTAGACTGAATCAGTGTCATTCACTGACATCATTATATGGAAGCTACGTCATAGTCTTATACTCAAAGACCGAATAACTGTCATTCACTGACATCATTATATGGAAGCTACGTCTTATAGTCTTAGACTGAATCAGTGTCATTCACTGACATCATTATATGGAAGCTACGTCTTATAGTCTTATACTCAAAGACCGAATAACTGTCATTCGCTGACATCATTATATGGAAGCTACGTCTTATAGTCTTAGACTGAATCAGTGTCATTCACGGACAACATTATATGGAAGCTTAGTCTTATAGTCTTAGACTGAATCAGTGTCATTCACGGACATCATTATATGGAAGCTACGTCTTACAGTCTTATAGTCTTAGACTGAATCAGTGTCATTCACGGACAACATTATATGGAAGCTACGTCTTATCGTCTTAGTCTGAATCAGTGTCATTCACAGACAACATTATATGGAAGCTACGTCTTAGTCTTATAGTCTTAGACTGAATCAGTGTCATTCACGGACAACATTATATGGAAGCTTAGTCTTATAGTCTTAGACTGAATCAGTGTCATTCACGGACATCATTATATGGAAGCTACGTCTTACAGTCTTATAGTCTTAGACTGAATCAGTGTCATTCACGGACAACATTATATGGAAGCTACGTCTTATCGTCTTAGTCTGAATCAGTGTCATTCACAGACAACATTATATGGAAGCTACGTCTTATTGTCTTATAGTCTTAGACTGAATCAATGTCATTCACGGACAACATTATATAGAAGCTACGTCTTATAGTCTTAGACTGAATCAGTGTCATTCACGGACAACATTATATGGAAGCTACGTCTTATAGTCTTAGACTGAATCAGTGTCATTCACGGACAACATTATATGGAAGCTACGTCTTATAATCAGACTGAATCAATGTCATTCACGGACAACATTATATGGAAGCTACATCTTATAGTCCTATAGTCTTAGACTGAATCAGTGTCATTCACGGACAACATTATATGGAAGCTACGTCTTATAGTCTTAGACTGAATCAGTGTCATTCACGGGCAACATTATATGGAAGCTACGTCTTATCGTCTTATAGTCTTAGACTGAATCAGTGTCATTCACTGACATCATTATATGGAAGCTACGTCTTATAGTCTTATACTCAAAGACCGAATAACTGTCATTCACTGACATCATTATATGGAAGCTACGTCTTAT
Organism: Protopterus annectens; assembly: GCF_019279795.1. Classification (NCBI taxonomy): domain Eukaryota; kingdom Metazoa; phylum Chordata; order Ceratodontiformes; family Protopteridae; genus Protopterus; species Protopterus annectens. The sequence continues at coordinate 1,790,312,018 of NC_056732.1, forward strand.
AGTCTTATAGTCTTAGACTGAATCAGTGTCATTCACGGACAACATTATATGGAAGCTACGTCTTAGTCTTATAGTCTTAGACTGAATCAGTGTCATTCACGGACAACATTATATGGAAGCTTAGTCTTATAGTCTTAGACTGAATCAGTGTCATTCACGACAACATTATATGGAAGCTACGTCTTATAGTCTTATAGTCTTAGACTGAATCAGTGTCATTCACGGACATCATTATATGGAAGCTACGTCTTACAGTCTTATTGTCTTAAGACTGAATCAGTGTCATTCACGGACAACATTATATGGAAGCTACGTCTTATAGTCTTAGACTGAATCAGTGTCATTCACGGACAACATTATATGGAAGCTACGTCTTATCGTCTTAGTCTGAATCAGTGTCATTCACGGACAACATTATATGGAAGCTACGTCTTATTGTCTTATAGTCTTAGACTGAATCAATGTCATTCACGGACAACATTATATGGAAGCTACGTCTTATCGTCTTAGTCTGAATCAGTGTCATTCACGGACAACATTATATGGAAGCTACGTCTTCTAATCAGACTGAATCAATGTCATTCACGGACAACATTATATGGAAGCTACATCTTATAGTCCTATAGTCTTAGACTGAATCAGTGTCATTCACGGACAACATTATATGGAAGCTACGTCTTATAGTCTTAGACTGAATCAGTGTCATTCACGGACAACATTATATGGAAGCTACATCTTATAGTCTTAGACTGAATCAGTGTCATTCACGGACAACATTATATGGAAGCTACGTCTTATAGTCTTAGACTGAATCAGTGTCATTCACGGGCAACATTATATGGAAGCTACGTCTTATCGTCTTATAGTCAAAGACTGAATGAGTTTCATTCACTGACATCATTATATGGAAGCTATGTCTTATAGTCAAAGACCGAATAACTGTCATTCACTGACATTATATGGAAGCTACGTCTTATAGTCAAAGACTGAATGAGTTTCATTCACTGACATCATTATATGGAAGCTACGTCTTATAGTCTTAGACTGAATCAGTGTCATTCACTGACATCATTATATGGAAGCTATATCTTATAGTCTTATACTCAAAGACCGAATAACTGTCATTCGCTGACATCATTATATGGAAGCTACATCTTATAGTCTTAGACTGAATCAGTGTCATTCACGGACAACATTATATGGAAGCTACGTCTTATAGTCTTATAGTCTTAGACTGAATCAGTGTCATTCACGGACAACATTATATGGAAGCTACGTCTTATAGTCTTAGACTGAATCAGTGTCATTCACGGACAACATTATATGGAAGCTACGTCTTATAGTCTTAGACTGAATCAGTGTCATTCACGGACAACATTATATGGAAGCTACGTCTTATCGTCTTATAGTCTTAGACTGAATCAGTGTCATTCACTGACATCATTATATGGAAGCTATGTCTTATAGTCAAAGACCGAATAACTGTCATTCACTGACATTATATGGAAGCTATGTCTTATAGTCAAAGACTGAATGAGTTTCATTCACTGACATCATTATATGGAAGCTATGTCTTATAGTCAAAGACCGAATAACTGTCATTCACTGACATTATATGGAAGCTACGTCTTATAGTCAAAGACTGAATGAGTTTCATTCACTGACATCATTATATGGAAGCTACGTCTTATAGTCTTAGACTGAATCAGTGTCATTCACTGACATCATTATATGGAAGCTATATCTTATAGTCTTATAGTCAAAGACCGAATAACTGTCATTCGCTGACATCATTATATGGAAGCTACGTCTTATAGTCTTAGACTGAATCAATGTCATTCACGGACAACATTATATGGAAGCTACGTCTTATAGTCTTAGACTGAATCAGTGTCATTCACGGACAACATTATATGGAAGCTACGTCTTATAGTCTTAGACTGAATCAGTGTCATTCACGGACAACATTATATGGAAGCTACGTCTTATAGTCTTATACTCAAAGACCGAATAACTGTCATTCGCTGACATCATTATATGGAAGCTACATCTTATAGTCTTAGACTGAATCAGTGTCATTCACGGACAACATTATATGGAAGCTACGTCTTATAGTCTTATAGTCTTAGACTGAATCAGTGTCATTCACGGACAACATTATATGGAAGCTACGTCTTATAGTCTTAGACTGAATCAGTGTCATTCACGGACAACATTATATGGAAGCTACGTCTTGTAGTCTTATAGTCTTAGTCTGAATCAGTGTCATTCACGGACAACATTATATGGAAGCTATGTCTTATTGTCTTATAGTCTTAGACTGAATCAGTGTCATTCACGGACAACATTATATGGAAGCTACGTCTTATAGTCTTAGACTGAATCAGTGTCATTCACGGACAACATTATATGGAAGCTACGTCTTATAGTCTTAGACTGAATCAGTGTCATTCACTGACATCATTATATGGAAGCTATGTCTTATAGTCAAAGACCGAATAACTGTCATTCACTGACATTATATGGAAGCTACGTCTTATAGTCAAAGACTGAATGAGTTTCATTCACTGACATCATTATATGGAAGCTACGTCTTATAGTCTTAGACTGAATCGGTGTCATTCACGGACAACATTATATGGAAGCTACATCTTATCTTATACTCAAAGACCGAATAACTGTCATTCACTGACATCATTATATGGAAGCTACGTCTTATAGTCTTATAGTCTTAGACTGAATCAGTGTCATTCACTGACATCATTATATGGAAGCTATATCTTATAGTCTTATACTCAAAGACCGAATAACTGTCATTCGCTGACATCATTATATGGAAGCTACGTCTTATAGTCTTAGACTGAATCAGTGTCATTCACGGACAACATTATATGGAAGCTACGTCTTATAGTCTTATAGTCTTAGACTGAATCAGTGTCATTCACGGACAACATTATATGGAAGCTACATCTTATAGTCTTAGACTGAATCAGTGTCATTCACGGACAACATTATATGGAAGCTACGTCTTATCATTTTATAGTCTTAGACTGAATCAGTGTCATTCACTGACAACATTATATGGAAGCTACGTCTTATAGTCTTAAACTGAATCAGTGTCATTCACAGGCAACATTATATGGAAGCTATGTCTTATAGTCAAAGACCGAATAACTGTCATTCACTGACATTATATGGAAGCTATGTCTTATAGTCAAAGACCGAATAACTGTCATTCACTGACATTATATGGAAGCTACGTCTTATAGTCAAAGACTGAATGAGTTTCATTCACTGACATTATATGGAAGCTATTTATTTTTATTTTTTTTTTATTTATCATTTGTTGACTGGGAAAGTCCGACTAGGTTCCACAGAGCCTGTTTTCAGCAGAGGCCCAGGGAGAAATGCTTCAGATGCATGTCTTTGGAATGTGGGAGGAAACCGGAGTACCCGGAGGAAACCCACGCGAACACAGGGAGAACATGCAAACTCCACACAGAAGGCACCCCAGCCGAGAATCGAACCAGAGAACCTCTTCTTGTGAGGTGACAACTTTAACCACTGCGCCACCCTATGTCTTATACTCAAAGACTGAATGAGTTTCATTCACTGACATCATTATATGGAAGCTATGTCTTATAGTCAAAGACTGAATAAGATTCACTCACTGACATCATTATATGGAAGCTATGTCTTATAGTCAAAGACTGAATATGATTCATTCACTGACATTATTATATGGAAGCTATGTCTTATAGCCAAAGACTGAATTAGTGTCATTCACTGACATTTATCACTGACATTATATAGAAGCTATGTCATAGTCAAAGACTGAATGAGTTTCATTCACTGACATCATTATATGGAAGCTATGTCTTCTACTCAAAGACTGAATGAGTTTAATTTACTGACATTATATGAAAGCTACGTCTTATAGTCAAAGATTGAATGAGTTTAATTCACTGACATCATTATATGGAAGCTATGTCTTATACTCAAAGACTGAATGAGTTTCATTCACTGACGTCATTATATGCAAGAATGAGGTGACCAGTTTATGGTCTTTAAGGATTGCAAACATCCATTGAATGTTTAGGATTTAAACTTTTCAGCTACACAATAACCAAACTTTACCAATACCAAAAAATTATTTTCTGACATATTTCAACACAAACTCTCTTGTTCAGTTAATTAAGACACTACTGAAAACTTAAAGGAGTGTAGTCACATTTTATGGAGATAAGACATTTCAGGTACAAATGGAGGGCCAATATGGACTTTCATCTATGAACCATAACTTGATCTTAAATCCCCCTTATGGTTATGACATTACCAGTTGGAAGCCACAGTGCTGTATGTGTACACTCCCCAACACACGACATTAAATGCAGATATGATCTGATGGTGTCCCTTCTGTACACTCCTCAATGATTAGGTTCTTAGATCAGACTTAGGCCACTCGACTTTGGATTCAAAACGGAGGCTCCTTCCCTTGCCCATAATCCCCTGAATTTACCACAGACCTAGTTTGCTGCTCATGTGACACAGATGTGGTGCCTACTTCTTGCCTTAGCAAAGTACTAAATCTTTTGACAGATTATTGAACACCTTCCATTATTTTTGACTGTTGTATTTCTAGTTAGTATTGACATCTTCAGATCAGACCCCCATCTTGGATCCTATAGTTGTCAGACCTAATAAATCTCTACCACCAGACCCTAGGTTCTTCCCAGACCCCATTTCTCCTAGGCTGCATTCTCCTTTCTTACAGTGAAGACCTTTCACTGGTCTTTAAGGACCATCTTTTCAGTCTACTAGAAGCCTTCCAAATCAGACATGGTTAGGAAGAGGAGGAAGCGCCTCAGGACCTAAATTCAGTTGGGGGTTCTCCCACCACCGGTCACTATTGGAACTCTGTGTTTAGGTCCTTCCTCCCATCCCATTATTGCTCCTACCCAGATCCATGCTAGGTGTTCAGGGACTGTGGAATCAAGTATTACATATGATTTGTTCACATAATATCTGAAGATCTGGTTATCTTGGTCTTCTATGGTTTCCTTGATTAGATGGTCTCTGAACAGCTTAGATCTGGAGGTTTCTCAGGACCAAAGCCTTGGTGCCAGATCCAAGAGGGTGGGATCAACTCAAGTTTATGAAGCTGTCCTTTCTTCTCAGAGCATTGACATTAAGTAGCTCAGCACATGCTGGCTCCAAAGCCTAGCCAGGTTGTATACCAGTATCAGTCTGGAGCAGTAGCTTCTGCTCCACCCAGGGTGTGTTTGAGTTCCCACATCTGCTTCGGCATTTGAGGCCATTGAAGGAGTACTGTCCCTGTCTGGGGAGCAAACATCTCAAACTTGGGTCTGTCCACCCCCTACAGGACATCCTTCAGTCCTGATCCTGCTCATCATATCCTGTCAGGAAAGCTGGCCCTGTCAAGCCTCAAGACAGTCCATCTTCAGGACTTCTATTCCTCTTCCAAGTCCTCACAGGAACATCCCACCATTGAGGCTCCTCAGAAGCATGCAAAAAGAGACATAGGCTCCGTCAGGAGTAACTGACTGAAGACATAGACTGATGAGGGAAAGGGGTCTCAGATCATGTTTAATTCGGAGAGATTCTCAAAGATTTGAGACAGAAAAATAAGTGGCCCTCCAATGCATACTCCTAACTGGAGTCACTTTTTCTTAAGGCCTTCAAATACAGTCCAGCTACATCTTGGGTGGTTCCTCCTGCCAACCAATGGTCGACTTAATCTTATAGTGGGCATGGAAGGAACTAGATGTAGCCGATTCAATGCTGGGAAAGCCAGATAAAGAGATTTTTGAAGAAAGCTCCTCTGTCCACCCCCTAACAGAATACAGGGAGCTGGACAGATATGGGAAGCAGGTTTATGCTTCAGCAACTTTCACTAAAGGAGCTGAACTACTTGGCACATGTGATGAAGGCTTTTGTCATCTCTGCAGAGGATGGGGAATCTGGTTCTTAAGCCCAGAGGTCCTCCTGTAGAACCAGAAGGGAGGCAAGAAGCTGTGGTTCTGTAATTCGTAAGGGTTTTCACCTGTTATATCTGTAGATTGCCTTTGGGGCAGAGGAGGCAACTCTAATGGTGGACATCATCCCTGTGGCAGAGATGGCGCAGAAAATCAGGGTTTCTGAGGTGCCCTACCAGCACTCCTTAACAGTTGCCTGACTGTTGCACCCTGTCAGCAGCAGTCAGGGGTGCTTATCTCTGCACCCCAAAGGCTGCAAATCCATCACAAATGACTCAGAGGTGCAGAAGACTATAACCAGAAGCTACTCAACCCCTTTACTTATCTCCCACCATCAAGAAACATACCCAAAAATGTTCCAACCTCTCAAAGAAAAGCAGCAGATCAAGATATAGAAAAGCTGTTAGACAGCAGAGTCATCCAAGATGTGTAAAAGACAAGTATCTGGAACCTAGAGATTCTTTTTGTATCCAAAAGAAAAAGGAATGTCAAACAGATGAAGTTCTGGGTGGCCAAGATGCAGTCTATTCTCACACTGTTGAGAGATGATTGGATTGCTCAGCAAACCTTCAAGATAGAGGTGCATCATCACAAAGATGAATAGGTTCTCAAGAAGTTTCTCTGCATCTGGCTGAGAGAAAGTCATTTAACACTCAGAACCCTGGTCTTTGGTTTTAAAACAGCCTCCATTGTGTTCACCAAATGCATTTCATTTGCTGCAGCTCACCTCACACTGTAGGGTTCTGAGGGTTCCTGTACTGGGATGACTGGTTCATCACTGTTCCCACCAGGAATCTTCTCATCCACATGACAGACTCCCTGCTCCAACTCTGCAATGAGCTAGGTATCATGGTGAAGTCAGCCAAGTACCAGTCCCTTCCTGTTCAGATGATAGTTAGGAGCTCAACTGGATATGGAATACCAAATAGCCAGACCACCAGTGAACAGGACTGCCACCCTCCAAACAGGCCTTGGATGTTTTCCTGCCAGAAGCTAGCAGCAAGAGCAATTCTATACCTTCTAGGATCTATGGCTACCTCAATAACCTTGGTCCCTGTCATCAGGTATCTCATCAGGTATCACATGAGAGTTCTTCTGTCAATGGTCTATCAGACAGTAACCCATAAATTTCCAAATGTTTCTTATGGACATTTGCAGGATAAAATAAAATAAAAAACGGAGATGTCCGTTACTTATTTTAAAGCTGTCTCGCTATGCTAAACCCATTTAACATAGCGAGACAGGTTTTAAAAAAAAAAGCAATGGAGAAAGCAAGATCTCCATTTCTTTTTTTACTGTTTCGCTATGTTAAATGGGTTTAACATAGCGAGACAGTTTTAAAATAAGCAACGGACATCTCCGTTGCTTATTTTAAAGCTGTCTCGCTATGTTAAACCCATTTAACATAGCGAAACAGTAAAAAAAAAAGCAACGGAGATCTTGCTTTCTCCGTTGCCTTTGCTCAACTCTGATGTACTGCGCAGGCGCGCAGTACATCAGAACTGCCGCAGATGCCAGACATCTGTGGAAGGGCAGTAAACAGGCATTATACTATGCCATTATTTAAGAAAAGTAATAGTTTCTTTTCTTAAATAATGTCATGGTATAATAGCAATAACCCACTTCTGGGTGTGGGTAATGCTGTATTTACCCACGGTTGGCTTTGTTTGGTCCCTTGGGCTTCGCCCTCGGGACCAAACCACACCAACAGTGGGTAAATCCAGCATTACCCACACCCAGGCGTGGGTTATTGCTATAGTAAAATTCAAAGTTGCTTTTCCATAACATTTTGAAAAGACTCCAGTTCTAATCTTAATGAAGGATTAAAGCAACCTGGTATTTTTCCATTTTCATTATATAAAAAATTAAAATTAAAGCTTTCTAATATAGTCCCTTAGAGGATTTAAAGTCTCACAAATATTTGCACAAGATGCTGGCATAAAAGTCCAACACTTTTTAAGAACACAAACTTCATGACAGTCAAGCATCCTGTGTGACAAATCTATGATTTTTAAAATCAGTCTAAATCAGAGTCAAAGGATTTATTTACCTTTCAGTTTTTCTTTTTCTTGCAAGACTCGTTTCATCGGACAACTTTCCCTTTCGCATACTTTTCAAAGCTGCTGTTACTTGCGCCTAGGAATGTTTTCCTGTGCCCGTGTCCTGATATAGTTTCACAGCTTGAAACAGCTTGAAAAAGACATTGAACTTATCAGCTACATCGTTTGATGGAGAAATGACCAATGTTCACATTAACACTGCTGCTAGTACTTCCATTAACAGTGTTAACCTCTTGGCCCCTTCTTTGCGAGATGCTCAGACCTCCTTACTTCCGGTGCTGCATCAAGAACCTGGATTTAATCATCAATAGCTGGCTCATTGGTTACCGCGCTGTCTCCGCTGGAATGAAAGAGATGCAGCTCCTTGTTCATACTCTGTATGATCTCAAATTTCTTATGCTTTCTCTTCAAGACTTCATTCTCTTTTATTAATTTATCCTGGATACGGCAAAGTTTTGTCACAAAATTTTCAGCAGTAGAAGCTTCTTTAAGCAAGAAGTAATTCAACCTTATACTTTCATTAAGCTCATGAATCCTTTGCTTATAATGATCCACAAGCATTCCCATACACTCCATGCCAGCCTTTTGATTCAGCTCAACCCATTTGTCAATCAATTATTTGGCCAGATCACTGCCTATCAGCATTTTATTCACCATGAGCCCTCTTGGGGGTACCTTTCTTCTCAGACCATTTTGGGATCCTACTCCCCCCCTTGGGATATCGCCATCTTTTTGCAAGCTTTGACTAAACCTCCTTTTGAGCCAGTAGCCAGAGTAGACTATGACTTTCTAACTTGGAAAACACTTTCTGATGACAGTTCTCTCAGCTGGAGGAGTATCACCACTGCAAACCTTTTATTGGAAACCTCCTTATCTGGTCTTTCATTAGGATCAAGTGACCCTCAGAACAAACCCATTATTTATTCCAAATGTAGCTGTAAAAACCTCACTGAATCAGTCCGTTGCTCGTCTAATCAGGATAAAATAGTCAAGTCTTTATGGGTTCTGTTCAAGTAGCTTTATTGTGTGCAAACATCAGGAGTGATGCTTAATGTTAACTCAGGTACAATTACACCCATACATGCTCACACTCTGGCTGCACAGTCAAAATGGCACTGAAGCTAGTATGTGCTAATATGCATGTTCTGTCCTTGAAACGGTCCTTTAAGATACAGCGCATGCGCACACACACACACACACACTCTGTATTCTACATCCTCCCCCTAAAAAATGGGTCATGCAATGTTGGCAACATTAACTGACATGTAACGGTTACAAATAATTCTTTTGTCATGCATTTATACAGAACTAAATAAATACATGTAGACAATTATGTCCAGGTTGCTGTGTATTTCACACTAGGTCTGGAAATATGACCAAGTCGTGTGACAAAAATTAGAATTGGGTCTAGCAACTGGACCGTTTCTGCTGAATGTTCAAATTTAGGGACATAGGAACATCATCAGGAATGGAAGTAAAAGTTAAGACACTGTCTGCAACAGGAACATTGTCTGGATTGCTCTGAGATCTAGAGTCTGAATCACATGAACAATGCTCAGATATCGATTCTGATACAGAAGGATATCGGATATCAGTGATTTCTCCTGTACTCCACACACTCAGATTCTATGAAGTAGGATCTTGGCTTGGTACTTCTACTGGTCACTTGACCAATCCTATCAAAAACTTTCTTGGTTTGTATCCGCACTCTCTCGCCTTTTTTCAACAGACAAAGAAATCTGCTAGAGTATCATAGCTGGACTTCTTGAAAGAATGCTTTCTGAATAGCTGGACTCCCAACTGTCCTGTTGCTCTTAGCTTTAGGCCTCAACAAACTGGAACTGGTGGGCAGTGTTATTCTGTCTGTTTGCCTAGATAGAAGTCTCTGAGCAGGCGAGCCAAGTATATCGTCACAGGGTATGTTTCTGAGGTCAAGTTCAAAAATACATCTGTATTGTCACACTGACTTCTCAAGTTATTGCTTTGCACTCTGTACTGCTTGTTCAGGTAGTCTATTGTCAAACTGTGTGTGGACTACCATGGACTGAGAAATGATATTTCAAGTTAGTGATAATAGCAGTGAAGTTTGGGTTAGGTAGTAAATCAATCTCAGACAAGTTTGAATAAGAGTCTACGAATACTAAGTAACACTGATTGTTCCCCTCGAATACATCAGGTGACTACTGCTGACCAAGGTAGTTCAGTAACTTGACTTGGCTGATATAGCTCTTTTTTGCAAATGCAATGTTGTACGACTGCATACCAAACAAGAAAGTACTTCAATGGCTTTTGCTAGAGTAGTCCAAAATACTAGTTCTCTCACCCTTTTGGTAGATTCAGAATCTGGGTGATGAAAAATCTGGATATATTCATGTTGTAAGGAAGCAGGAACAATAATTTTAGAACAGTTGAAAATAGTGCCATCTTCCATTAACATCTCATCTCGGTTAGGAAAATAAGTTTGTACTTCAGGTGGTACACTAGATTGCTTTGACGGCCATCCAACATGAATGTAGTGGTTGAGCTTCTGCAAAATTAGATAAGTCTTTGCATGATCTCTCAGCTCATCAAGTCTCGCAGTAGAAAAATTATGCACTTCCATAATGTCAAAGTGAAAATTCTCTGCATGAGGTTCTTCCATTGCATTTCCGGGTGATCTGGATAAGGTATCAGCCAGATAAAGTTGTTTGCCTTTTTTATAGACCATATTGAAGTTGTACTTTTGCAATCTGAGCAACATTCTTTGTAATCTCGCTGGAGCTTAATGCATAGGCTTCTTTAAAATAGTAACTAGAGGTTGGTTATCAGTTTGAATAACTCTACCACAGATATAATCATGAAACTTTGAACATACAAATACTATTGCCAAAAGTCCTTTCTCAATTTGAGCATATTGCATTTCAGTTTGGTTAAGGGTTCTTGATGCATAGGCTACTGGTCTGCCTTCTTGAAGGATAACTGTGCCAAGACCAAAATTTGAAGTATCACAGGAAAGAGTTACTGGTTGGTTTATTGACATCATAGCATCTTAATGTAGGTGGGGTGCCAATTTTCTGCTTAAGATCCTCAAATACTGTTTGGTGCTGTTCCAACCAAGACCATACAACATTTTTGCATGTCAGCTCTCTCAAAGGTGCTGTTAGTTTGCTGCGGTCTGGTATAAACTTGCCTAAATAGTTGACTATACCAAGAAAATGTTAGTGCCTGAACATTATCTGGTGCTGGAATCTCAAGAAGGGCTGCTTGGTTGGACGGGTCTGGTTGCAAGCCAGTGCTGGTAAATAAATGACCTACATATGTAACTTCTGGTAGTCTGAATTTGCACTTTAGAGGACTGAGTTTAAGTTTACTTCATGTGCTCTGTCTAGAACTCTCAAGGTTTATCTCATGCTCTGCTTCACCATTGTCTCCAACCAATAAATCATCTACTATTATGGCATAAGAATAACCTGAAAAACTTGCTCCATTGCACGCTGAAAGACTTCACTTGCGGAATGTATTCCAAATGGCATCCTGAGGAATCTGTATCTGCCAAATGGGGTGCTGAATGTAGTCAGTAGTGAGGATTTGTCATCAATCATCACCAAAATGAACTTTTTGCATCCAAGACAAAAAGAAAGAGTGGCAGTCAGTATTAGGGCTACTACTTCTGTGACTGTACTCATTGGATGATGTGGTCTCTTTAATGCTTTGTTCAAATCTTTGGGTCAATATGTATTCTGTTTCATCTAAGCCTTTCTTGTGGGCTGCTACCATGGACAACACCCATTTAGTTGGTTCTGTGACTAGACAAATGACATCTTGATGCACCATTTTATCCAACTGAGCTTTGACTTTATTCTGCATAGCTATCAGAACTTTTCTTGTGGCCTCAGCATTGGACTGACCTTTGGGTCTAACTTCATTGAATACATAACTAGAAGTTTGCCTAAATTGTCATCAAAAACATCAGCATACTCTGGAGACAATGGCTTCAGTAAAATTGGAACTAGGAAATGTGCTTATATGATGAACTACTTTGGTAAAGGAAAGCAAATTCATTCTCGGAGACCCAATAATGACCCAGTAATGACTGCACAGGACTTTGGACTACATAGAATAGTAATCTGTAACAGTTTCTAGCCAAATAACATGAAAGCACTACTGAGCCTTCAAGTCTGTGCAAAACATGTTGCTATGGAGGTGAAAAAATTCAACTAGTCACATTGAGTTGTTCACCAGCTCTCACCTCAGCAAATGTGTCTGCTGCTATAACATTACACTTTGAATGAATGTCTACTTTGAGCTTGATGGATTTACCATTGATCTGGACAGTACTACCACTTCATTCTTTGTCAACAAATTCACTGCATCGACCGTTTCACCTATTACTGTTACATCATCTGCATAGAAAGTAGAATTGCAGCTCTCTATATGATCAACTTGTTTTGAGTAACTCTTCTTTATAATTATGTGAGGTTTACTTGATTTGCAAAACTTTGAATTTTTTTTTTTTTTTTTTTAACACACCTGTGGCATTGCTGACCAAATGCTAAGCATTTCTCTCGGACTCATGAGTGGCACCTCATTTGTGACAGTTAACAATAAAGCTGGATTTGGGTTTTGCTGACTCACCCTTGTACTGCACTGAGCATATCCTTCTCTAAGAACTTGCTGGAACACTACGGGACTAACCCGCAGGGGTTGCAGTTGCCATGTGCTTAGGCCTGCTTCTGCTACCCACCTGTTGCATGCTGTCTATAGTCGCTATGCAGCCTGCTGAAATCATGCTCTTATCTCTTGCAAACATACTCATGTGCCTTTCTGTAACTTTATTGATTGGGCATATCTCAATAGCTTTGCTTAGCATTAAATCATGGTCATGAAGCAAAATCTTTCAATGCAGCACTATTAATACCACACACAAGCCTGTCCTTTATTAACTCATCTTTTAAGTCACCAAACAGACATATTTTAGCTTTCTTTCTCAGGTCAGTTATACAAGCTGTGAACATTTCTCTTGTTTTTTGATCTCCTGTGAAAAACAAAATGCCTTTCTAATGTAATATTTGTCTGGGGGTTACATATTTGCCTGAATTTGCACTTCAGACACTTGGGAGTCTTCTCTTGATTCAGTCTGTACAACAATATGATGGTTTTCACCTTCTCCCTCATATACTGTTTGTGCATACACAAATGAATAATCTCTTTCCATGGCTTCTGACCCAGCTAGGTTTAGCGAAATGAATGCCCTGGTGCATGCTGCTTTATCAGAATAAGCTGCTTGTATAAAAATATACTCTTGCTCAAATATTCTCATATTCTCTGCAATATTGTGATCAAACACCAATGGTGATAGCTTTAGAAATCCATCTGCCATATTAACATATACCAGTGAAGGCTTTTGAAATTATGCATGAACATACACACATTACATATGCCAAAAATTGATGCCAGTATTTGTAACTATGCCCAATAGCACAACAAGCGTCTGAATAACTGAACTTTGTGAAATAAGTCTCTCGGGCACTGTAATACTCTTGAATAACTCTACTATAAAAGTCACCAATCATTGTATGAAACATTTCAAAATAACTGCACTGTGCGAATGAAATGGGAGAAGAATCTCAAAGTAATAAACATTTTGAAGTAATTGCACTTTGCAAATAAACAGTACACAGCACAAGGAAACTTTCCCAAAATGGCAGTACTTTGCTAAGTAACTCTTTACAGTGCAAGAAACACTAAGGGTGGCACTTTGCGAAGAGACACACTGAGCACAAGAAACTTTTTGAAATGGCTGTATTTTTACTGCATTTTATGAAATAGTTGCACTTTGCATGCAAATAAACTCTTTGGAACAAATGTACAGTAATAAGCACACACTTTCACACACCGAGATACTTCGAATAATTCTAGCTATGCCCTTAACACACTGCAAAATAGTAATTTTGCCAAAATGCAGTACTTTGCCAAAAAACACACAGTTGCCTAGCTCTGTGTGACCTTTTTGCCCTTGTTATATTCGTTTTGCTTGTTTAATCTCTTTTCATGCCCACTGTATTTTTCTTGTGCTTGTTTTACCCTAAATGCACCTGTTTTGCTTTACACAAGCTCGTTTTACAATTCTGAGGCAATTCCAAACCCCTTATGTGCTTTTCCGATAATCACTTACCAGAATATCTTAATCTTAAACATTTTGTTTAATAAAGCTTTTGTGCCTCTCACTTGTTTAATAATGCGGTTTGTGTAATGCTCCATTTTATCTTTTTTATAGAATAAGTAATTTGTGCAAGTTATCACTACCTTTGGTTCATTTCTGGTCCTTTTTTGTGCTTGTTTCTCTTAGTCTACCTTCACCGTTATCTCTGCACCGCTTAGCTCTGAAAAGCAGCCTCTGGAATCCCAGGTCTGACACAGTGTTGCTCATCCATCAAACTTGCTGGTATAGAAATGTGTGTTGAAAAGAATTGTAAAGTACAGAGCTTAAAAATGTAACCACATCCTACTGGAACAAAACAGAAATGTACACACAAAAGTGTTTAGATGTATATATTTGAAAAGGGGAAACTGGAATACAGAAGGCTAACTTGTAAAATTTCAGAAAATACTTGAAATTAAATTACTTTATAGCCATGCCATAAAAAAATGTCATCTTTCAGTTTCAGTGAAGTAACAGACACAATGCTTACTGTATTGTCTTGGAAGCATTTTTATTGTTTTATGACTTCCAGGATCTGCCTTAGATTTAAGAAAAACCCTTATGTATTTTCAAAGATATATGCTAAATGCTACCAGGTGCATCAATGGGGGTTTTACTTGGATAGAGTCAGATGACAAGAAGTGATGTCATCCTGCAAGCCATCTCAGCAGTAATATTCCAGATATTATTTTAAGAACTCGGAGACAGAGTTAGAGAGAGAGAGAGAGAGAGAGAGAAAGAGAAACAGAGTATGCATTTGTCTTTGACTTAACATCAAGATCCACTCAACATCTGCCTTGCTTGGTCTGAAGTAAGTTGCTATGGTACAGTACAATTCTTTTAGATATAGTCAGGAATATAACAAAGCTTAGCTTAGATGTTTTGCTTTATTTGTTTGAGACTGTCCTGTAATGTTCTAAATAGTCCCTGTGATTTGGAACTTTGATCTCGTTCTACAAATATATATTTAGTATTGTCTTATTCTTTTATTATTTATTATTAAATATATTTAAACATTTCATTGTGGCTGATCTTTGTGAGGCATATTTAAGCTCAGAGTACTTGCACATTTATTTGGTGACACTGTGTAGACCACTCATAGGTTCATAGGTAGATACTAGGCTATCGGCCCAAGGGCCTACGTAAGCCTAGCCAACAAGGTTCCCTGGCGTACGCCACCCAAGAAAGTTATTTTCCTGTGCCACTGTCAAGCAGAGACACAGAAGTGACCCCCCCAGGTGCATTTCCTATTTCCCATTCACTCATCAAGATTTTTCTTGAAGAGTGCTAATGAAGAACTTTGCTCGACATAGATGGGTAAGCCTGTTCCAGAGTATGAGAAGTCTCTGGGACAGGAATCTATCCCTCCAGCATGTCCTGTTTATTGTGGTGACAAAGTTTAGGTCCCTAGAGCATGTAGCTCTGAGGGATTGTGATTTCTTTAGGTGTAGCATGTCCAACAGCTCTGGGTTTGACATAGCTTTATGTGTTTGGCAGAGATTACCACGGAGTAGGCGATATGCTATGGCATAAAGCAGGAGTTTTTTGAGGCGATCAGTGTAGGGCATTTGTTTGAGGCCAGTAATCCTCTTTGTGAGGTACTTCTGTGGCCTTTCAAGCTGGTGCAGATGTCTTGTGAGGTACATTCCAAAAGGGGTGTTGTATTCTATAATGGGTCTAATGAGTGTAGAGTAGAGAGGAACAATGACCTCTTTTTTCCTGGATGAGAACCCTTTTATGATGAGGTGTGCCATGTAGAATGACTCCTAATAGCCTTGCTCTTGGTCAAACTACCATTTGTATTGATAGTAACATTACACAGTAAGATTGGTCACCCTTTGTTAAGGGCCTTAAAGTAGCTGATAAAGAGTGACTGGTGACAGGTAATTTCCACTGCCATATAGTCTGGGCAGGAAGGGGAATAGCTAGTAAACCTGTGCCAGCTTTTCCCAGATGTGTGTGTACGTGTATATAACTCAAACTTCAAAGATTGTGCGTGTCAGCTACTTGAGCAGGGACATGAAGCACTGGTTGGACAGAGAGGGTGCTGGCAGTCATGGATTAGGTCAGTCAGCGGAGATTTCAACTCTACAGCTGTGCCAGTGGGGAGTCTTATTGGGGATTTGGAGAAAGTGGGAGAAACCAGCCCCAGAGTGACTGTGGTCTCTGGGTGCTCTTAAGGGAAATTGCACTTGATGCAGAGAGCTGCATCTGGAAACTATGTGTGCACCTGTCAGCCTCACAATGTACATCCTCCAATGGTGCTAGTGATGAGGTCTGAGGCTCCGCGATTACTGGGCCAGAGGTGGGGCATCACAATGTCAAATAAGTAACTTTCATTTTTAGGGTTTAAAAAGGCTGACATAATTCAAGAGACTTGTATCTGTTAATTTGAAGCAGCCTGAGTGAGACTGATGAGAGAACAAAGTTCAGTCACTTGGGAGTAAACCTTCAATTAACAGACATCTGCCCATGTCTTGTGTACCTATAGTTCTGAGACTTCCCTGGATGTATTAACCATTAAAACTCCTACCACAAGTACACAGAACAAGATTCAGAGTCGGATCATAATGCCAGAATTGCAAAACTGTCAAAAAACAGATTTCTTCTTTGGCTAACCACAATCTCTTTTTATGTTTTTGCACAGGAGCACTTAAGCCAAAAACTGAACTGTCCTACAATACTGAAAAGTTCTTGTTTCATCTACTGACTAGCAAAAAGTAATCTCAAAACATTGCATAACCTGCCATTATTTAGCTGCCATTGCAAATTTGTTGTCCGAGTGCTTGAAATACACCCTTTTATAAAAGAAGCAGGAGTAAACTGGAAAAAGAGTACACCACAAACATTCACATCCATGGATGCCCTTGGTACAAGTTATTGTAATCTTGACTTGTACAATATCGCACAGATATTTAAGAGGATACCTTATTCAGGTATATAGGGCATTTAGAGAGAACTACATCTGGGAATGTTTAGGGTTATCAAAATGTAGCAAACAATCAAACATTAAACAACCTGTATAGAAAGTTTTACAGGAATGATAAGGTATCCAACAAGTGGGATGTCCACAGAAGGTTCCTCTCTAAAAGAATACAGGGCATAAGTAAAATTACTATGTGGTCCTATCCCTGTATATGGTCTCCTATAGGCTTTTGAGAGGAGATCTATGCCTGGCATACAAGGCATCGTCAGACCTCACGCTGTTTTGTGGATATGAAGGAGGCCCATCAAATAGCACTGGAATTACCTGTTCTAAAGTCTAAAACCTTGCCTATGCTATAAATAGGACCTGCTGGAGAGACAGGTATGTATCCCAGAGACTACCCTGTCTCTGGAACAGGCTCCCCATCCATGTGGAACACAGTTCCCCCTAACCAATTCAAATGCACCATGGACAATTGGATGGGGAACAGAAAATCCATCCCTGGTTTGGCACTTAGGTCTCTAATGGACACAGGTAACCTGTAAATGGTTAATCTCACAGGCCCTTGCTTGTAAATGTATAATATCCCAATCCTCTGCTTACACTTATCAAGGGTATCAGAGCAGGTCAGAGATTTGGAATGCATGGCTTAGCTTAAAAAGGCCCTTGTGGTCATTAGCCTAGTAAACACCTATGAACTGCAGAAATATTCTGCTACATGCCATATGACCATCTCACTGAGATTGAGATTGCAACCCAAACTTCCTTTTTCATGTAGTTTTAGAATGAAGAATATAGAAAACAGAGCTTTTGAAGAAAAGGCAGCTAAGACAAACAGTATTATGCTAAACTACCAAAGTGTCATTACTCAAGGAGGAGGACAGCATCAGACTGGCATTAAAATCAAACTTTTAAATCATGAGCAAGATTCAAGCAACTGTGGTTAGTGCATAGGTGTATACTAGGCTAATGAGCACTAGGGCCTTTATAAGCCTAGCCTCGCAACCCAAATGTGTCCCACGAGTTATACGTTTTAGATACTTATATAGGGGTGACTGCTGGTTAGGACATGATTTACTGACTGCCTCTGTCCATCAAAGACATAGGCACCAGAAACCAGAGGTGAAATTTCTATTTCACATCAAACAGTCCATTCCAGTTGCTGTATGCATCTGACCAGGTACATACTGAAAGGGGCATTCTATATCAATGATGGATCTGATGATGGCCAGGAATAGTGGTACAATCACTTCCCTGGAACTAGATGTCATGTACTTATAAGTTGAGCAATACAGAAAGATGTCCTTACTACCTTGAACGCATGTTGATTGAAGGCCATGTTACTGTCTACATGGGTTTCCAGATGGGTGTTTTATTGACAAGTTTCCTGGGGTGGCTGCCTTCCCAAAAGGCACTATAATGCATTTTTTTTAGCATTGATTGTTAATTGATTGTTAAGCCATGGCATTTGGCACCATTCACTTCTGTGTTAGACCACTTTGTAAAATGTTAGTATTTTGGGGATTCTGTGACTGCTCCCAGTTTGCAATCATCTACAAACTTTGTCAGCCAGAGACCTTTAACATTTACCTTAATGTCTGAGAAGTAGACTCTGAAGAGGAGTGGGTCCAGCACACAGCCTTGAGGGACTCCACTGGTGACTGGCCTCAAGAGGAGGTGACCTCACCAATCCTGATATCCTGGGCCCTATCTGTGAGCCAGCTGGCTATTCAGCCTGTTATATAGGGATTTAGGTGCAACTGTGTATTGTATCAAATGCCTTAGCCAGGTCAAAATAGGCAGTATGCCCTGTTTTACCATTGTTTCTTGCCTTGGTGACCTTCTAAAGAAAGTAGGCATGACCTTCCTTTGACAAAGCCAAACTGCGATGGATTCAGTGTAAGAAGGTCTCACATCTCTTTGCTGATCATTTCCATAATTCTTTCTATGCTTTTGCATACAATCTTTCTATGCCTTTGCATACAAGGCTAGTCAGACTAATGGGTCTGTAAGTTCCCTGGATCTGTTGTTGGTCTGGCCTTGAGAGAAGACCATTGCAATTCTCCATTTTAGGACTATAGTTAAAAAAAAAAATTCCAGTGGCGCTGACAGGCCATATTAGACTATTCGGGAGGCATCCTGTGATATTACCTTTGAGTCCATTGAGGCTGTGTTTTTGGCCTTAGCAAGTGCAACCGTGATGTCACATTCTCTAATTATAGTTGAAGGGGTTATGTTTGAAGCTATTTCTTGGAAGGTGGCAGAATGAGTGTGTGAGGTATAGTTAGAATTGAATTTTTCATCCTGCAGATTTGTTACATCAGCCAGCTCAGTGAATGTAGCCCCATTAATCACCAGGTCAGAATACGGCTGTGTGCTATTTTTGAAGCTCCTGGCATAGGATGCAGAAGGCCTTATGATTGTTTTTTGCCTGGGGGCCATCTTGACCTCAATATTGGCATTATTAGGGGCTTATTGACCATTTATTTTGATGAAAAAAATATCTTTACGGGAATAACTTCCTGACTTTAGCCATATTTTTTTCCTTTTGCCATATACCCCATTTAATCTGGAATGCCACTGGGGTGGTTTGTTTTTAGAGTTATTTATTTATTTTTGCTTACTTCTGATAGGTACAGCAGCCTCTATGCAGGCATTGACATGGTTGTAGAGTTTTTTTGTCAACAATTCTGCATAGGTTGCTGTGTTCTCTGGATTTCGGGAGGGTGTTGAATTTGGACAAACCATGAATTAATAAAAAGGTAGTTTTGCCTCAGAATGTGAACCCAGTGGGTTCACAGAGTTGATTTTGATTTCAAAGGAGAAGGTTTTATGGTCAGACCTTACCAGGGAGGGCATGACATTAGGGTTGGTGCACCATTCTTCCATATTTTAAATACGAGGTCCACTATGTTGGAACCTCTAGTGGCCGCACGCATAACTAAATAAGAGTATTTACAAGTCCAGATTTCTGTGCATAAAGATTTGGATCCATGCAGGATTTCCAGTCTATTGAAGAGTAAAGTCCCCAGAATAAGGTGTTAGGTTGGATGGTGAGCCTAAGAAGTTTAAGTATGGGCTATAAGTTTCTTGATACACAAGGTGACCTATAGCTACCTAGGATATGATGCAGGATTTTTTCTGTGGTGACCTGCATGTGGATAAAGTCCAGTGCATCATCATGTTTGACCAACCTAGAGGTATGCTTTTTACTGATGTACATCAAAACATCTCCAACTTTAATCCATGTCTGTGCAGCTACTGGTCAAAGTGTAAAAGGCACTGAAACCTTACACTGCCAGGAGGACAGAGGTCTATATTCTCCAGAATGAGTTGGGCTTGGAGGGAGTTTAGATTTTTGTTTAGGCTCCTGGCATCGAGCAGTTGTCAGTTGAATTTGCTAAGTCTGTAGGTTTATCAATCTGGCATTGCCCAAGAAAGGTTCTATGGTGGAGGATAAAAGTTTTAGCCAGTGTTTGAAAGCCTAGAGGGGACAGGTGCAAACTATCCTTGGCAAAGCATCATGGTCTGTCAACTATATTTTCCCATGAAGAATATTGCATCCCCTTAGCATGTCCCCAGAAACTCTGTCAATTGTTAAATCATCATCTGTTGGTATTCTGGAATCATCCTTAGTGATGGCAATATATGCTGCTCAATAGTAGGCTCATACCAGCCTGAAACAAGTAGTCAGACAGAGATCGCTCTCTTCATATAGTCCAGGGAGCTACGTCTCACGTCATTTACACTTGCATGGAATATGATGGAATCATACTGGTATCTGTGATGCAGTGACTCAGTGCATTTGTGATCTGGTAAATCCTGACTACAGATAGGCAACTAACATACAATCATAGGAAGTTACTAGGCTATTGGTCCTGAAGCCCTTATAAGCCTAGCCAAGAGTTTAGCCCATGTTTAAACAAGTCAACACCTAATGACCCTGTCCAGCAGGGACATAGGTGGAATCCCAGGGGTGTGTTTTCTTTCCCCCATCCAGTTATCCAGGTTGCACTTAAACAGGGTAAAGAGGTACTCTGAGGTCTTGATGTGGAGAGGGAGTCTATTCCACAGATTGGGAAGTCTCTGGGACACAAAGCTGTCCCACCGACAAATTCTACTGATGTCGTAGACCAGGTTGAGGCCATGCATGTGGGTTACTCAAGTGGAGCTTGATTTGTGGATATGCAGCAGTCCCATCAAGGTGAGGTCCAAAATCAGTTTGTATGCCAGGCAGACGTCACCTCCGAGGAGTCTGTATTAAACTAAGTAGAGGGACCGGGCTTTTAAGACTGCATTTAAGTGTCTCAGAAAATGTTGGTCTGTGTGTGTTGCGTGCTATGTATGGGAAGTTGTGTGTGTGGTTTTTGACAAACTGTGTGTGCTTTTATGTGAGCGTTTAGCTTCCAGTGACATTGTGTATGTATGTACGTACCTCTCTCATACTGTATCTGTTACTTTAAGGATAAAGTGATAGTCAGTAAACATGATACAATTGTTACACTGTCTCAGGATACCCATACTCACCAGGCTTGGCTGCAGAGATTGCATATCCATGTTATCAGATCCCCTAATTGGTAAACTGCAAGGGTGTGGCATACAAGAGCTATCAGAAGGCTATTAGGGGCGCTTTTTGGGAGTGGGTTGGAGGCAAACTAAGCTATCATCTTCTGCTTTTCCCAGTTAGGGGTTGCCACAGCGGATCACCTTGTCCACTAATGATTGGCAGTGGAGTTTTACAGTGTTGAGTTGCCAGCCCGGTGCACAACCTTCCATGGAAGGCACACAGAGACAAAGGCACATACCTAGGGCCAATTTAGAGTGTCCAATCAACCTACAGCACATCCTTGGGATGTGAGAGGAAACCGGAGTACCCGGAGGAAACCCACTTGACCACAGAGAGGACATGCAGACTCCGCACAGAAGGCACCCCAGCCGTGGGAGGAAACCGGAGCACCCAGAGGAAACCCACACGACCACAGGGAGGACATGCAGACTGCACACAGAAGGCACCCCAGCAGAGGTTCGAACTGGAAAACCTCTTGCTGTGAGGTGGCAATGCTAACAGCTGCACCACTGTGGCCACCCTACAAACTAGACTACAAAATACTAAATTTAATAGGACTGGCACTTCATGGACAAATAGCTGCTCTAAGTGTATCCATGCACAAGGCATTTGCTCAGTACTTATTGCTTTATAGGCAGTTCTAAAGGGAAAATTTACTTCTAGATGTTTGCATCAGTACAGGGCACTAGCACAACGACGTTCTCCATGAAAACAAGCAAATTCATACCAATGGTGGAAACAGAGAAAACCTACCACCAAGCCCTCAGGCTAATAAGACTACACTTATAGCCCTTTTGTCTGCTTTCAAACTTAGACCAGGCTAACATAGAATAGTTGTGTAAAATCTTACCATAACCATAGCTGTCCTTCTCTTCTGCATTGCAGTATTCTTTATATATGGGTTGTATTCTACTCCACAACCTGATGTCCTTTGCTACAAAACTAAATGCCACTGGCTGTACGTGGTATGTCACTTCATGGCACAGAGTATGTCAGCTATAAATGGGACGTCTGCATGTACAATCCTCAGAATAAGAGTCATCCTAGTACAGAGCAAGATATAGGGGGAAGGCAGGTGGGGTAGAATACTGCAACATAGAACAGATCATCTATGGTTATGGTAAGATTTTACCCAACTATCCTTTATCATTCTACTCAATGCTGCAGTATTCTTTACATGTGGGAGAGGGCAAACGCTGAAAGGGAACCCAGGGAGGGGGAAGGAGCAGAGGAAGACTGAGCAGAACCATTTTCCACAAATCCATGCAGGATTGCCCTGGCAAATCCTGCCCTGGATGTGGAGATGGTATCCACCTTATAATGCTTTGTAAAGGTATGAACAGATGACCAGGTGGCAGCTTCCAAAATGGAATGAGCATCTGTGCCTTTGAAGTAAGCCCCTGATGATGCAACTGATCTGGTGGAAAGGGTCTTCATGGAAGAGGATAAGGAGACCCCATGGAAGAGGATAAGGATACCCCATGGAAGAGGATAAGGATACCCCATGGAAGAGGATAAGGATACCCCATGGAAGGGGATAAGGATACCCCATGGAAGGGGATAAGGATACCCCATGGAAATACCCCATGGAAGGGGATAAGGATACCCCATGGAAGGGGATAAGGATACCCCATGGAAATACCCCATGGAAGGGGATAAGGATACCCCATGGAAGGGGATAAGGATACCCCATGGAAGAGGATAAGGATACCCCATGGAAGGGGATAAAGATACCCCATGGAAGAGGATAAGGATACCCCATGGAAGAGGATAAGGATACCCCATGGAAGAGGATAAGGATACAAGGATACCCCATGGAAGAGGATAAGGATACCCCATGGAAGAGGATAAGGATACAAGGATACCCCATGGAAGAGGATAAGGATACCCCATGGAAGAGGATAAGGATACAAGGATACCCCATGGAAGAGGATAAGGATACTGCATGGAAGAGGATAAGAATACAAGGATACCCCATGGAAGAGGATAAGGATACCCCATGGAAGAGGATAAGGATACCCCATGGAAGAGGATAAGGATACCCCATGGAAGAGGATAAGGATACAAGGATACCCCATGGAAGAGGATAAGGGTACCCCATGGAAGAGGATAAGGATACCGCATGGAAGAGGATAAGGATACAAGGATACCCCATGGAAGAGGATAAGGATACCCCATGGAAGGGGATAAGGATACCCCATGGAAGGGGATAAGGATACCCCATGAAAATCATAGCAAAACACAATGGTCTTAGAAATCCATGAAGAGATATGTTTAGAGACAGGTAAACTCAGCACCCTGGGATGAAAGGACACTAAAAGTTTATCAGACTTCCTAATGGACTTATTTTTGTCAAGATAGAATCCGCCGAGTTGTCTATGTACATCTAAAGAAAGCAAAATCCTCTCAGTAGGGGATTGAGGAGAAGGGAAGAAAGTAGGCAACTGGTTAGACTGATTCAGAGACAACTCATTGACCACTTTGGGCATAAAGGAAGGATTGTTTCTCAAAGATACTCTTGTGGAAAACCAAAAATGGGATGAAGCCATTAATGCCTGAATTTCACAGATCCTTCTAGCAGAGGTTAAGGCTACCAGAAGTACTGTTTTCCAAGTGCAAAACTTTAGAGAAGCAAGGGCCACTGGCTCAAAAGGGGCCTGAGCAAGTTTCTAACAGTTAACCAAAGAGGAGGAAATGGTTTCCTGGGAGGTTTCATGTGTAGGACGCATTTTAGGAAAAGCTTAAGTCATTACATCTGAGTGACGTCTCCAGGTGCATCTCCTACTGAAGCACCTCTAAGTGTCAAATATTGCTTGTTCATATTTCCATTGCTAATTCCAAAACCATGCTATGTACAAGAAAAGATTTCCTCTTAAAGCTTACACAATACCAAACTTAACTGCATTAGTATTTGACCTCTGTCTGTCTAGTGCATGTAATTAGATATTATGATATTAATTTATAATGATATAATTTTCACATTTTCTAAATATCAACAATCAAGTGACATAGGCAGAACTCCTTTGCCTCATATGAAAGCTCTCAGCTAGATGAATAAAATGCTGCTGACAGTGTGTGTGTAACTTGAGTGGTTTCTGAAATATTGTAAGTTGTTTACAAAATATGACAATGTAATAATTAATGTGTTTATTGCGACTCATCAAATTCCCTTTAAGACCTAGAACCTAAATAATACTGCCACTATAAAAATAGTTTGTGCCAAAGTGTGCCATTTCTACTTCTTTCATAATGTGAAATGTAAGAATATTTGATTCTCCCAAAACTATCTTCCACACAAATGAAATAACTGCAGCTATTAAAAAACTGAAACCTAATAAGGCGCCAGGCCCTGATGGATTTACAGGTGAATTTTACAAAACTTTCTGCAGTAATCTTACAAAAATCCTACTTAACATGTATAATCATATATCATATCAGAAGGGATTACGGACAAGTATATGAATAATTCCAAAACTATTTTCATCCCAAAACCAAACTCTGACAAATCAAACCCTAACTATAGGCCTATTGCCCTTATAAATGTAGACATGAAAATTTTAGCTACCATTTTTGCAAATAGAATTCAAAAAGTGATGGCATCAATTATTTCTCCAGAGCAATTGGGTTTTATAAAGCAAGGACAACTTTGTGATAATACTCTCACTTTGCATACATTATTATGTTCCTTGAGAAGGATAATCATCCAAGATGCGCTTTAACATTAGATGCAAATAAGGCCTTTGATAATGTGGAGCTCAACTTTTTATATGCAACAATGGAATACTTCAATTTCCCGGATATGTCTAATACTGCTAGGATTATGTATAAAAATGCCTGTACTTCCCTTTATATAAATAAAACATTATCAAATCCTATTAAAATTACAAATGGCACCAGACAGGGATGTCCACTATTACCCTATCTTTTTAACTTGTATCTTGAACCTTTTCTCATCTGGATCAAACAGATGACCTATCATCATATCCCAAATATCTATAACATCGAAATAAAGTACTCTGCATTTGCGGATGACCTTAACGATTACTTTGAGCTTCCCAACACAGACCTCCAGAAAATTCAAAACTCTATTGATCTCTTTTCTAAAGTTGCTAACTATAAAACTTAACCACACCAAATCAGCCTTTTTTCCTTTGAATCCTAAGAAACATATAGAATACTACTTCCCCCTTTCTGACATACTTCTTAAATATTCAATAAAGTATCTGGGTATAAACTTCACACACTGTCGTCAGGAATTTATGAAAACTAATCTTTATAAGGTTTGGGATCAAATAAACAATGATCTAACCAGATGGAAAAATGTTAACATTTCACTGTTATCAAAATCTGCTATAAAAAGATGAATATTTTACCTAGAATTCTTTTCCAGCTAAACTCTTTTTTTTAATATTCAAAAAAACTTCATTCGCAAAATGGAGACCACACTTTCTAAATTCTTATGGTTCCCTAAATCAACCTGAATATCATATAGGAAAATAGCTATCCCAAAAGCTAAGGGTGGATTAAGTCTTCCAGATTTCGGTCTGCATTATCAAATGATTACCGTAAGTTGTTTAATAAAAATAGCCAGTTATGATCAGTATGATGAATCTTGGTCTCCGATTTGGTATAACTATAGAAGTTCATTCAAAATTAATTCTCAATCTATCCCCTTTCTCACACTTGTTAGTGAATTTAACATTAAGTTCTTGCCTCTTCTAAAAAACAAAATTATTTTTCATGATCTGATTAAATTCCCTAATTTGCAAAATACAATCCCCTTTCTTCAACCTATACATCTGAATCCAAATTTAAAAATCAATAATAAAATGACTGACCTATCTAACTTTCCTGTTTTCAAGAAGGATATGGTCTGGTATTTTTATACTACAAAAAATGCAGCAGAGGTTAAAAATTTATTTGGGGCTCCTAATAAATATGACCCTAAGACAACTCAGCTCACTTATAAAACAAAAATTCTCTAAATACAGAGTTACGGAACAAGATATTTAATTAACACAATCAATCATTAACTTGCTCTCCCTAAAAAACAAAATAATCTCACATACTTGTAAACTTGTGTCGTCCATGATACAAAAGTCATTCACTTTTATTTTCCAAATACTGGGATTCAATACAGGATGAAATCTCTAGCGAAACCAAGTATGAAGCAATCAGAAATGCACTAAACTTGACCCCCTACAAAAATCTAATTTACACACAACTAATGATAAATAATAACTCTTACTAACACCCCAGCTGTTTTACAAAAATTAGGATGTAATAAAAACTTATGTCCTTTCTGCACTCTCCCTTATGTTGACATAATACACATGTTCTGGAGTTGTAAGATCATCTATAAACTCTGATGCTCCTTCAGAATTCAATTAGAAAAAATGGGGTATGAGAAAACTACATTTTCTTGGCAAACTATGATCCTTAATATTGTTCCTATTCAAATCAAATGTATTCGCCGTCATGTTCTTGTCTCAGTTTGTGCTCTCCTTAAATATTTCATTACTAAAAATTGGATCAACCCCTCAGCAATTTCATTGGAAAACTAAGGATATGGCAATAAAATATATATCCGCGCACAAAATGTGCACGAATAGCAAAAAGGAAGAATTATTTTAAAAAATATTGGGAAAATCTCTATGATCTAATCCAGAATAAGTAAAATCCAGCAAAATGTTTTCTTGTACATTTGCATTCCAAGCTGGATCCTTTTTGTACTAGGTACAGTCCAAAATGATTTGATAATGTAGACATTAAACTTTACTAATTGTTGTAAGTCATTTTATTTGGAGAGGTCATCTGATTTCCATGTTGTAAATATATTGTAAATATGGTGTAAATAGGTTTTTAGGGCATGTATAGTTTAGTTTAGGGGGTAGTTAACAGTTTATACTTTATATAACAGTATATTACCTGATTAAAGTTATCCTCCTCTTGGGAGGCCTGATTCATATTTGTATTATGTTTTTTTGGGGGACCCTAGTGAATGTTTTACCCGATCAGGAGTAAGGCACTTGTTACAATAACTGTTTGTCTATAAATCAAAACTTGTTAACTGTTTTTATTAATTTAGAATGTACTTTACTTACTTTTTCTTGGATTGATGTACCTTACAAGTTCCTTATCTTATATTTATTTTCATTTTTTGTAAAAGTTTTAAAACTAATAAAAATATTTAAAAAAAAAAAGAATATTTGATTCTATAAAAAGCATAGGCTCTGCCCATTGGAAGTTACAGTGCAAACTTCCTGAGCTCCATTGGAGTGAACGAGTTAACATCCAGCCTGGAAATGATGGAGGAGTTAAAGGCAAGCAAGCAGACAAGGCTGAACAGTGGACCTTGATGGAGGAATAAAAAAAGACCACTGTTAAGCAATGTAAGAAAGCAGTAAGGAATATCCACCAAGAAGGGGTTCTCTCTTCTTTTTTGGCACCAGATAGAAAATCTTTTCCACTTGGAAATGTAAGATTTCCTAGTATTGTGTTTCCTGGCCTCTTGCAAAACCCAAAGCTCATCCTTAGAAAACGGGTGCCTAAAAGGAATCAAAAGTTGATCACCCATGAGGTCAATTGTAGAGTTGACAGATGTGGGTGAATCAGGGATCCCTTATCCTGAGTGAGTAGGTCCATCCGGTGAGGTAACTCGTAGTGATGACCCTTGGCTAATTGCGGAAGAACCAGTGCAGTCTTGCTCAAAAGGTAGTCACTAACAAGACTTCTGTTCTTTCCTGTAGAACTTTCAGGACTTTTTTGAATGAAAGGGAAGGAGGGAATGCATAAGGAAATATCCACATCCACGAGAGGATAGAGCATCCAGCTTCCAAGCCCAAGGGTGAGGGACCCTGGCACAAAAGACAGGAAGCGGTTTGCTCAGAGAGGAGGCATAGAGGTCCATTTCTGGAGTATCCCACCAGTGAACTAGATCCAAGAACACATCTCTGTGATGCATCCACTTGTGGGATTGTGTCATGGACCTGCTTAATGCATCTGCCACTGAGTTCTGAACAGAAGGAAGGAACACTGCATGCAGGGTCACTTTATACTGAATATCCAATGCTGATGCTTTCATGGCTAAGTGACCAAGAAGGTAGGATTTTGTACCCCCTGCTTGTTTATGTACCAAAGGATTGTAGCACTGTCTGAAAGAATCTTGTATGGTCCTGGCAAGAACAGAGTATGAAATATCTACAAGCCTATAATCGGAGCCTTCATTTCTCTGATGTTGATATGCTCCCTCTTTTGACAGGGGGGTCAAATACCTTGTACCTTCCAGGCAGAAAAGGTTGCTCCCAACCTAAATCTGATGCATCTGTGAAAAGTTGCTGGGCTGGCTGAGGTACCTGAAGTGGTAAGGCCAGGATTCCGATTGCGTATATAATATAATATATAATAAAATATAATGTGTGTGTGTGTGTGTGTGTTAATATACTTCTGTTTTCAAGCAGGAGAGAAGAGGAATCAAAATCGCTAAGGGAAGAGCATGCTGGAACCACACTGTCTTTAGAAACCACTGAACTGACTCATCACCTCATATCCTATCCACCTAAAGAAATCCAAGTCACTGCGAGCCACACGCTCCAATGAGCTAAACCTTGCCACAACAATAAATGGAACATGCTGGTGGGATAGATTCCTGACACAGACTCCCCATGCTTTGGAACAAAATTCCTAACTACATTAGGCAGACCCCCTCACTAACACTCTTCAAGAGAAACCTTGACGAGTGGATGGGTAAAAGAAAATACACCCCCGGGGATCACTTCATTGGCTCTGCTTGACAGAGACACAGTTAATTAATGGGGCAGTGAAAGCAGACACTCTTGCTAGGCTTATAAATGCCGTCGGGCAGATAGTCTAGTACCTACCTATGAACCTATATGTAGTTTGGCAAAAGGCAACGTGAGGATTGTAGAGGCAGTGAACCCTAGCAGTCTCAAACTAACTCACCATGATGGAGGAAAAGGGCAGAAGAGACTATGAATGCTATGAGAAAAGGCTTTTTCTGAAGGGAGAAACACCAAGTCTGTCCTGAATCTGCAACCAAGGAAAACGAGATCCTGACTTGGGGTCAAACTTGATTTTTTTAAGTTTAAGTATTCTAAGCACTACAGAAAGGGAACAGCTAGGTCCAGGAGTTGAAGTAGTAGGTCTGGACTGTGGCCATTAAGAGCAGATTGTCCAAGTAGGGATAAACTTGAAGCCCTTTCAGCCTTGAATAGGCAATGGCTGGGGTCATTCCACTGCTCCAAGGGTATTCAGAAAGGTCAAGGCAGAAAACTGAAAGTGAAAATAATCCAGCGAGAAATGCAAGAACTCCCTGAACTGAGGATGAATAAGGATATGCAGATGGGCATACTTGAGATCCAGAGAAGCCAGGAAAGCCTGACAAGGTAATAAGGGAAGAAGTGATTGCAGAGATGGCATCCTGAAAAAAGGCACCACCAGGAAGGTGTTCAAGGTTGAGAGATCTGGGACAGGCCTCCAAGGATGGTCTTTTCTTGGAACAAGAAACATCCTGGAGTAAAACACCCTTCCTTGTTGGTTTGGAAGGACAGGCTGAATTGGTGCCTTGTTTTGAAAAGTTGAGCAAGCAACTAAGGAAAAAGATGCAGTTGACTGGAGGGCGGCTAAGGTATCCCCTGAAATTGGGGAGGGAAGAGTCTTCCAAGTCATAAAAGTGTCCATTTTATATAACTGAAATCACCCAGGACTTCCAGGTGACGGCCTTCCAGGCTGAAAGAGAAAGAGAGGAAGATGAAAAGACAAAGGACTATGACTTGGAAGATGAAGCTGAGCATCACAGGGGGTTTTGTCCGGGCTGAAAGGGCTGCTGCGGAGAATAAGCGGAAGCAACAGCCTTAGACTGAGGGGGTCTCCTGGAAGACTTGCATGGTCTAGTTGCCAAAGGAGTAGAAGAACAAGCAGATTTCCTGAGAAAGGGCGACTCGGCAGGGAAATTCCTATGAAATGTACGGACCGGAGAGACTAGCAAGTGATTCAGGTCCTGGAGCTCCTTACCTTCTCCCTTCGGAGTTTTAAATAAAATGTTCTGCAGCTGCTTTGCCAAAATGGGCAGAATTGATGTAATCAGGGACAGCCTGGAGACGGCCAGTAATGCCTCCCGAGAAAAGAAGCAGAAACTGCAGCTCTGGAAGAAGCTTTAACAGCATCATTACCACATTTGATTGAATGAATACTTACTTGGGAGGATACAGACAAGAGAGAAAGAGATAGTGACTTAGCCTCTGACTCAGGTAATTGGGAAAGAGCCTGGGCAGCCTGAGAGAGCACTGCTAGAGCAAACAGAGACTCTCGGAATTAATAGCTCAGATACTCAAGATGGAAGATGTATAAACCTCCTTTCCCAAGCTTTCCAAAATCTTACTTCCCTTGTCAGAAGGGAGCAACTTAGTGGAAGGTGCAACGCAAGAGGATTTGGCAGACGCAATGAATACCACAGCTGGATCAGCTGAAGGACATTTAAAAAGAAACTTACTATCCTCAGCGACCTTATAAAAAACATCAGGTCTTTTTGGGGCAGGAGCTTCAGAGTCCGGGGTTTTAGAAGTAGATGCCAAGTTATATAAGATGGCTGGGAGGACTAGAGGGACTGCTGAAGGTGCACGGGCCTCCAACTGAAGATCATATCATCTTTTTTGCTCCTCTAAAATTAGGGAAAATCCCACTTAAAAATTCCCTCATTTTATTAATAGTTTCCCCAAAGGAAAGCACTTCCATTGGGAAATACCCCATTAGACACACTTCCTCTGGAGAAGCATATTCCAGAGGGAGAGGAATTTAAATAGAATATGCTAGTCTTCATCTGAAGAAGACCCCTCAGGATCAGAATCTTGTAATGGATAAGAAGCAGACTGCACAGAAGGGGACTCCTGACAAGCAGATGGCAGCAGAGGAGGCAAGGAAAAAACAGGCCCTGAAATGGGAGAAGCAGAAGTTGGAGGTCTCAAGGTCAGAGACTTAAAACCCTGCAAGAAGTCCTCCCAATCCAATGGAGGAATGGCGGAGTGAAGGGGCAGTGGAATGCCTAGTCGTCTGCTTTTTCTTAACATGCTTCTCATGCAGAGGTGAATGGGCACATGTAGTCCTTACACCTGGCACTTCTTTAGGCAGAGAGGTAGGAATGGTTCCAGAATCCTCTGCAATAACAAGCCGTGGTTCCCCCAAGTCCAAACTGGTCATGCTCAGATCCCCACTTTGGTGGGTATGACAATGGAAGCCATCAGAAGAGACAAACCCTACCTCCAAATGCACCACCGGGTTTTCATCAACCTCAAGGTGCATGTTGGAGAGAGAAGACACAGCTGAAGAGGATTTGGGCCTGGCTTTGCTGACCTTCCTCTTCATAGACAGCTCAGAAGAATTTGCAGAACCCTCCATCACATCCCTAGCAAAACATTTAAGTCTCTAGTTTTCTAAATAGAGATTTAAAGTTGAAAACTGCATAATGTCTTAGCTACAAAGGCCTGAGAGTAGGCCCTAACAAAACAACCAAAGCTTGTGACTATCCTTATGTGGAATGTGCCTTCCACACCTACACTTGCCCTTCCTGGATGACATTAACAACAAAAGGTAGTAGCATCAAATTAAATCCCCTATGGGGTACTTATCTGAAGCTGTAAAGTGAACCAACAATATCCAATGGCAGACCAAATATACGAGTTAACCTTTCCAAATGGTGGCGAAAAAGTTCTGAGGATTGTACATTCGGACATCCCTTTTATGGTGGACATTTTCTGTGCCTTCATGCAATGTCCCACGTACAGGCAGTGACACCAACCTTTTTTACACAGGCCAGACATCAGGTTGTGGAGTGGAATGCAACCCATATGTAAAGAATACTGCAACATTGAATAGAAGGGCATCTACTGATATTAGATGAATAATCCCGATCCTCCTATTGTAAAAACACATAGGGGTGTCCCAGGTACAATGCTACAATTGTTTAATTTAAGGAAAAGCAATAAGTAATTCAGCACATCAACATCAGAGTACTTTAAATAGCTTATAAACCATGCCTATTCAATAAAAACTACTTTGCTTTGTGGAAGGGAGCCAAGAGGCACTCAATTGTGCAGAACTAATAAGTTGGGAGGGTGGCCTAATGGTTAAGGTGTTTGCCTTACAAACACAAGGTGCAGGGTTTTGAGTCTCACAAGGGATAACTGGCTAGGCTTAAAATGGCTTGCAAGTGCAGTTAGCCTAGTACTAATTATGAACCTATAAAGGCACACAAACAAGGTAAGCTGACTAATAAGCCCTTTGAACAAACATGCAGGAATTTCAAATGTGTTTCTAGATAATGAATTCAGAGCAAATAAATCAGTAGAACTGACAAGGAGAGGCAATTTGCTCAATGAAATGGAAATAAAGATATCAAGAGCAACGTAGGAATGGAGGAGCTTACAAATCACAACAAGGACTGGCAGGACACAAAACACCAACTTTAAAAAGCAGAATGGAGGAGCTTACATATCACAAGGACTGGCAGGACACAAAACACCAACTTTAAAAAGCAGAACAAGGAATGTGCGGGTGGGTCGGACTCACCAGCAGGGAGTCATCAACACTGAACACTGCTTGTAGTTTTTGCAGGCCATGAGTCTTATCAGAAAAGATAAGACCACAAATAGTATCACTTAAAACAAATTAACCAATGGGCAAAAACATGTGAAATGTGCAGTCTGGAAGTGTTTATCTGCTACACAGAAGAAAAACACTAGGCCAAACAGATTTCTCACAACAGAAAACAAAATATTACAAGTAAAACAGAAAGCAGCTCTATCAGTTTAAGCAATCGTACAGCGAGAAAAGGATATTGCTTTCCTTACTTCCTTGTATCATATCCCAGCAGGGAGTTATTGCTTTCCTTACTTCCTTGTATCATATCCCAGCAGGGAGTTATTGCTTTCCTTACTTCCTTGTATCATATCCCAGCAGGGAGTTATTGCTTTCCTTACTTCCTTGTATCATATCCCAGCAGGGAGTTATTGCTTTCCTTACTTCCTTGTATCATATCCCAGCAGGGAGTTATTGCTTTCCTTACTTCCTTGTATCATATCCCAGCAGGGAGTTATTGCTTTCCTTACTTCCTTGTATCATATCCCAGCAGGGAGTTATTGCTTTCCTTACTTCCTTGTATCATATCCCAGCAGGGAGTTATTGCTTTCCTTACTTCCTTATATCATATCCCAGCAGGGAGTCCCCAACAGTGCTTGCAGTTTTTGCAGGCCTCTAGTCTATTAGACAAGACTCATCATCAAAGCCCAAGATCTCACATAGTACTAGGAGATTATTTATACCTTTTACAGGGGGATAAAAGTGGCTTATTTAAGACCCCAGATCAAGACTGCTGGTCAAAGAGAGTCTGTCACCATTCTCATGTTCCTGCCATTTTCAGTGAACCAGATCCACAGTGCAGTACTTACCATGTCTTCACAGAAGCAGCTGCAGAAATGTAGTGTGAAATCACACCAGGACTGTCTACCACACTTGATATGGTAGGTTTACCAGAAAATGACCCAGATGCAGAGACTACACAATGTCTTTATACATAATTTAAATCATATTTTCAATGACTTTTCATATGCACTAATCTCATGGCTCATTACTACACAATGTTATTTTTACACAACTGGTACACATTGTATACGACACAAAGGGGAGTAGTGTTACTGGTACACATTGTACACAACACAAAGGGGAGTAGTGTTACTGGCACACATTGTACACAACATAAAGGGAGAGTAGTGTTACTGGCACACATTGTACACAACATAAAGGGGGAGTAATGTTACTGGCACACATTGTACACAACATAAAGGGGGAGTAATGTTACTGGCACACATTGTACACAACATAAAGGGGGAGTAATGTTACTGGTACACACTGTATACAACATAAAGGGGAGTAATGTTACTGGTACACACTATACAACATAAAGGGGAGTAATGTTACTGGTTCACATTGTATACAACATAAAGGGGAGTATTGTTACTGGTACACATTGTATACAACATAAAGTGGGAGTATTGTTACTGGTACACATTGTATACAACATAAAGGGGGAGTAATGTTACTGGCACGCATTGTATACAACATAAAGGGGAGTAATATTATCGGTACACACTGTATACAACATAAAGGGGATGTGTTATAAGAAGTCAGCACTTCAGCGAGTCATTGAATTGGAAGCAGTGCAATCACGGAGTAAAGTTTCAGTGGGACAACCGTGTATCTTTAGGTATACGCTCAAGCCTTGGCTACTAGCCATTCAAACCTCTACATTTATCTAGCCAAAACTGGTGACAGACAACCCACTAGTGACTTATTTACACAAAGCTGTAAGTTGTGTTCAGTTTCCTTCTAGAGTTTTAACTCAATACAATCCCTCTATGAAATTAGAGTAATTCTTTCACATCTGTGCTGTTACTTATAGGGACATTACAGTATTGTCAACTCAACTATAAAGGTATCAAAGTCAGCTAGCTCATAATAGCTTTATTACAAATAGAACAGAAAATATAACATGACAGTAAATCTTTCTTACTGTGAGGAAACGCGCAGAATGTTTCTGCTGCATTTTTGACTGAATGCTGAATATCTGCCTCTGAATAGAGTCACTCATCTCTTGAATTTCCCTTAACTTTTCGTTCATCTTTCCCAGAATTCCTGAAGTTTCCTCCTTGAGTTGTCGGATCAGCTGCTGCTCTTTGTCGTAGAGAAACCAGTGCAGATTGGCAAATTCTGATTTAATGCTGTGCTCCAAAATCCGGGCTTCATCCTGGAAGACAGTGATCAGAATTTAAACTGTAGAAATGATGATACACTATTCTGCATTCATATATGCTAATCAGACAGTCGAACAAAATATCAGTTCAATTTAATCATCTTTATTACTACTCAGAAAATGCTACATTGCAGGAAGATAGAAAAATAAAAACTTATGATGCATTTGAAAAGCTGTAAAGCAGTAAATATGTACATAAATCAACTACACTCTCCAAAGGTATTCTTTGGTAGCCAGGTCAACAGATAACGTGTACCTAGCCACATGTAAACAAGATAACGTGTATCTAGCCACATGTGTACTTAGCCATATGCAAACACTAGCCTAAATATCCACTCATCTACTAACTTCCATTTTTAAAAGAGCAGCAGATAGAAATAAGCAGAGATAGAGTATGGTAGGTCTTAAATCTGCAAAGGAAAATAAGTTTGGAGGTATTGTCTCAGAAATCAACAACATTATTTGTGGTTGCCTTCAATACGTCATGGAAAAGCTGTGACCTAGGGCAAGGACTACTGGCCAAATTTATGTTGTACGGAGCCTTGCCTAAAGCTTTACATACAGAAGCTGTGCAGACTGTGTACCCCTCTCAGCACGAATGCTAACACAGTCACTGAACTCTGCCCAAGTCTCCAAAGAAGACCTTGAAGTCCTAGGTCATTGAATGCGCACCTTGACTGTATGTAGTACTGAGATGTTCACATTGACACAGTGGATTGAATTATACTATGTATGTAGAGCACTTGCAATATCCATTCATTTTATGCAGGTAAGGCACCTCTAATTTGTAAAATCCTATCGTATTGTCCATGATATGGATTCTATAAATGTGGTCTGAGAAGTCACAATGTTGCACAAGAGGCAAGCAGTTATGTGACTTAAAACCAGTTGCCCCCTTCTTCCCAAAGTTGCACAATCTAATTGTTACAATAATGAAACGGCTAGAGAATTGACAATACAGTGTGACAACCCCTCTCCACTCAAAAACATATTTATTACCTTTACTTGACATTTGTTGACCAGATAGTCCGACTGAGCTGGTGCCCTTTTTCTGCAGAGTCCTGGGGAGAAAAGCTCCACAAATTTTACAGAGGAGAGTAACAGAGTGAACACTACAGCAGGTACATTGTGTATTTCTCAGTTGTGAACTAAAGTTTTAAATCGCCAAGTTGTAGAAATGTCCATTTGTTCAGTTAAGTTCATCTAGCATAATAAAAGTAGTTTGACAAAGTTTACTTACAAGGTATATTCACACAGCAGGAGAACAAGTTGTTAGCAAATTCATTAATACAGACAGTGTGCAGGAGTATAGTGAGAGCATGTTGGCAATTGGTGTTATTAACATACTTTATGTACAGTAAAGAGACTGTGAGGATAGTAAGTGAGAGTAGATTAACCTGAGGGAAAGGAGTTTAGAGAAAGGATGGTAGAGGAGAGGTTTGGGTATAAAAGGTGGCAAGTTAAGAGTAGACTGTGTGTAATAGGGTCCGAGCAGGTAGTTGGGCTAGGTGAAAGGTACAGTCAAGGATGGTGTTGACAATTTCATATCCAGGCACTTGTTAGAAAGTCTAAGAGCAATTTTGAATTGTTGGTGGTGGTTTACAATTCTAAATGGTCAGGGGAAATTTGTTCCAGGACAGCGAAGGACAGTAACTGTAGAGATTCTGTCCAATTGTTCTTTTTGGCTTGTAAATTACTAGCAGAGTTTGATCAGTTCTTGAGAATGCCCTGGGAGGAGTGTAAAGGGACACAAGTGAGGGGACAGAAGGAGGACTTGTAGAATATGAAACTTATGATCAGTAGTTGAGAGAGAAGCAAATGGTAGGGAAATTGCAACAAATTTAAAGTCTTGAGAGAATGGTGAGTTTTAAAGGTTTGGTTAGCAGCACATCTGGCAACTTTATTATAGGTTATTTCTAGTTTAGCTGAAAGAGAGGGAGAGGGGTCTGGAGGTTTGGAAGGATTTGTGCGCTGTAGAAGAGAACAGGGAGAAGGTAGGCGTGAGAAAAGGAGTGTCCCGACTCATTATTTAGGAATTTTATTTATATAAAGCAGGCTTAGTTATTGGTAGATTTTAGGGTTGTAGAAGGTTACTAGGTTAATGACCCCTTGGGCCCTTACAAGTCTAGCCATGTTTTACCTTATCTCCAGGTTCAGCACCTATTAACCCTGTCCAAGAGGGATGTAGGTCAAACTCCTGGAGTGAATTTACTGTCACACATCCAAAATCGGTCCCCTCCAGCAGGTTCTATTAATGTCACAAACCAGGTTAAGGCCATTAGAGTGAGTAACCTGTGTACTATTTGACTTATGGATATGCAGCATTTCCAACAAATTAGAGTCAAAGATTGGCTTTATATGCATGGCAGAGATCACCTCGGAGTAGTCTGGATAATACAGAATACAGTGACAATAATTCCAGATGATCCTCATGAACAGATTTTAAAGACCTTCATTTTCCTTGTAAGGAATCTTTGTGGTCTCTACAATTGCTGCAGGTGCTTGGATGTACTTTCGGTGTTACTGATGTGGCAGAAGGATCACCATTAGTAAAAGGGATGATAAACTCAATGCAAAAAAAAAATGTATTAAGGTCATGACTTGGCACTAGTTACCCTCTTGTAGGATGCTGGCATCATTTGGATATTCTATGATGTTCCCAGTTTACAGTCAGTCATCAGCAAACTTCGTTAGCCACATACCTTTAGTTTTAGCTTGCACATCTGAGAAATAGATTCCAAACAGTAGAGGTCCCAGGACTGATCCCTTTGCAACACCACTAGTTACAGGTCTGCCGTTTGAGGTGGACTCACTATATGGGTTTACTTAGTGAGCCAGTTAGTGACCCAACTAACGATATATGGGTTGTTACCCAACTGGATGAGATTGTCAATTATGCCAGAATAGGGGATAAGGTCAAAGGCCTTGGCCAAGTGTAGGTAGGCTGTATGCACAATTTCCCCTCATCAAAGGCCTTGTTGACTGTCTCAAAGAAGTCCACCAGGTTTAACAGGCATGATCTCCCTTTGACAAATCCAAATAGAGTAGGGTCAAGTGTTTGGAAGTTATTAATATCTTTAAGAGCCACGATGATTCTCTCCATGGCTTTGCAGATAAGGTTAGTCAGGCTATTAGCTCTATAGTTCCTGGGGTCAGTGGAAGCACCACCTTTGTGCAAAGGAATAATGGTTGCATTTTTCCATTCAGCTGGGATGAAGCCAGTGCTTAGACTGATTGAGGAAAAAAAAAAAAAAAAAAAAGTACCCAGTGGCATTGCTAATTCTTGTTTGAGACCATGTAGGACACAGCCTGATGTTATCAGATCCCATGGATGCAGTGTTGTTGACCTTAGAAAGGGCATTCATGACCTGCTCATTAGAGATGCAAGGTAGAGGACAGGTGGGTAGGGATGTCTTGGGGGTAAAAGTGTGCCGGGGACAGGGCAGTGATTTCTCACAGAACCTGTCAGCTAACAGATTAGCAATGCCAACAGGCTCGATATATGTGGTATCATTAACTACCAGTTCACACAAATCTGGGCCTTTCCTTTTACATTACAGTTGATAACTAAAGAGTACCTTATGGTTGTTCTTGGTTGAGGAAGCTAATCTGGATTCATAGTTAGCTTTGGAGGACTTCACAAGAAAACTCATGACTGTCATTCAGTCAAGACATTAAACTGTTTGGAATTTTCTTAATGCATTGGAGCACATGTATGTCAAACTTGAGCTGGTCATCTGTGATGACTTCCAGAAGCTTTGTGTGCGTTTCAGATGTGTTAGTAGCATTGTTAAGGGATGAGATAGAGAAAGAGGGTTTAAGATGGTTGAGGGATTTAGGAAGGAAAAGAAATGAGTCTTTTTTAGATTTAAGATTAGTTGTTTTTCTGAGAGCCAGTTTTCAATTGATTTGAAGGATTTTTGAGTGAGGGTGTTTAGATCAGAGAGGTTATCAGAGATGGTGATGACTGTGGAGTCATCAACATATTGTATAAGATGACTGTGGACAGGATGTGTGTAGAAGATTAGTATAGGTGTTGAACAATAAGGGACCAAGTACTGATCCTTGAGGAATGCCCGTCTAAATGGGGAGAGCAGGCAATAATAAGGGACAAAGTACTGATCCTTGAGGAACTCCCATCTTGATGGGGAGAGCAGGCAATAATGAGGAGAGTCATTTAACAGACAGCTGTCAGTCAGTGAGGGAACTGGCAAACCAGGAAATAGCTGAAGTGAGCAGGCAATAATAAGGGACCAGTACTGATCCTTGAGGAACTCCCATCTTAATGGGGAGAGCAGGCAATAATAAGGGACCAAGTACTGATCCTTGAGGAACTCCCATCTTGATGGGGAGAGCAGGCAATAATAAGGGACCAAGTACTGATCCTTGAGGAACTCCCATCTTGATGGGGAGAGCAGGCAATAATGAGGAGAGTCATTTAACAGACAGCTGTCAGTCAGTGAGGTAACTGGCAAACCAGGAAATAGCTGAAGTTGAAAGATTTAAGTTGGAGAATTTGGCAAGGAGCAAGAGGTGACAGACTGTGTTGATAGCTTTGGAGAGGTCAAGGAAGAGTCAGGATACAGGTTTGTTGTAGTCTCTCACTAGCAAGATAGTAAAAGAAATGAGGCACTATGGGATGGAAACCATGCTGTGTTGAGGTTAGTAAGACTTATCTAGTCCAGGATTTGTTTGTGTACAAATTTCTCCAATATTTTGGAGAGAGGGGACAGAATTGCTATCAACCTGTAATTAGAAACTTCAATAGAGTTAACTCCTTTGTGGATGGGTTGAGTAGAGAATTGTTTCCAGGTAGCAGGTACTTTGGATTCAGTTATAGAGTGGTTGATAAGTAGAGAAAAAGGAAGGGCTAGTGAGTTTAAGAAGAGTGGAGACAGGTTATCAGCTGAAGAGGAGCATGGGTGCCAGTTTTGAGAAGGTTTTTTTATATAGCTTGTGGTACTGGTTTAGAGGGAAAGTGATTCATTTAGAGGTGGTAGGATAGTCAGGAGGGTTGATGGAGGTGGAGATTTGCATAAGTTTATCAATGGTCTCTGGAACAAATGGAGATACTGCCAGCACAGGTATCTGGAATTTTAATTATGCGTCATTTGTGAATATCAACAGGATTCATATAAGATGCTTGTGTTACAAATGTATTTAGAACTGTATGTCATGTGTATATCAAACTGCTTGAATGTATTTGCAAAGTGCTGTTTAAAATGTATCCATAGTGTGCCCTACTGGAAAAAACATAAAATGTACATGCAGTATTGTAACTGTTTAAATGTATATATTTTAACAGTGGAAACCGGAACAAAGGAGGTTAACTTCAGTCCACTAAATCTTCAGATAAATAGTTGAAATTAAATTATTTTATGGCTACACAATAAAAGATTATAGCTTTGCTGCAAGAAGATAATGTCTGCACTAGGGAGCTTGCTGTATTGTCTTTAAAGTGAAATAATTATTAATTTTGAAATGTGAAGGAATGTGATTGTTTTAGGACTTCACACATCTGTCAAAGATATGCAGTCTATGTATTTTCACAGGTAGATGCTAAATACTGCGAGCTTACAGTAGTAGTGGTTTCACCTGAGATACAGTTGGATGACAAAAAATTATATTCTGCAAGCTATCCCAGGGGTGATATTTGAGAGGTCTGAGTGAGACGCAGCATTCTGTATTCTGTTTTGGACCTGACAACAACAACAAACCACTCACCACATCTGCCTTGCCCTACAAATAAGTTTCTAGGACATAACTCTCTCAGATGCAGTCAGGAATATAGCAAAGCTTAGCTTAGATATTTTTCTTTATTTATTTGAGACTGTCCTGCAATATTGTTTTAAATATGTCCTGTGATTTTGAGCTCTGATGTCACAGATTATATACCAAGTAGTTTCTGGTTCTTTTATTAATAAATATGTAAACCTTTCATTGTGGCTGATCTGTGTACAGATATTTAAGTTCTGAGAGTACTTATTTAGTGACACTGTGTATGCCACTCCTAATAGCCTTCTCTTTGTCAAACTACCATTTGTATTAATAGTAACATTACACAATAAGATGAGGCACCCTTTGTTAAGGGCCTTAAAGTAGTTGGTAAGGAGTTGGATGGTAGCAGTGATAACTACCTTATAGGCTGGGCAAAAGGGGGCATAGCTAGTAAACATGTGCTAGCCTTTCCCAGGTGTGTATGTGAATAAATTAAATCTCAAAGAGAATGTGTGTCAGCTTCTTGGGCAGGGACATGAAGCACTGGTTAGACAGAGAGGGTACTTGAAGTCTTGGCTTGCCACTCCGCTGAGATCTCAGCCCTATAGCTATGCCAGTGGAGAGACTTATTGGGGATCTGGGGAAAGAGGGTGAAACTAGCCCTTGACTGACTGTGGTCTCTGTGTGCTGTTAAGGGAAAATGTACTTGATGCAGAGAGCTGCATGTGATAATACTGTGTGCATCTTGTCATCCTCTTAGTGTATGCCCCCCACTGGTGCCAGTGGTGAGGATTCAGGCTCCGTGATTACCGGCCTAGTGATGGGTCATCGCAGTGCCTATAAAGTAGCAGTTAAATATGGATACAATTCCTTGAGGAGTACTATTTGGGCAAAAACTGGGAGTGGAGGATTTACCTGTATGTAGTATTTGATTAACAAAGTTCCGGGATTTTGGGTTAGTTGTGCATGTGAAATCCTGAGTTTTGTTGTAGAAATTATTTTTATCTTTATTAATGTTTTTTTTGCAATGTTGCAAAGTTCCTTATAAGTTTGAAAATGGGGGAAGGACTTTGTTTTAGTCCATATTTTCCCGGAATTCTCTTTTATGCATTAGGGAGCATGTAATTTAATACAGCTGGGGAAGTGAGCGATTTAATTGTAATTGTTCATAAGAGGCAAGGGAGTTTATTATGTTTATAAAATATGGAGTTAGATTTTTGTACTGCTTCATCAAGAGGTAGAGGAGTTGGACCAATTTATTGAGGGACAGTAAACTATTGATGTTATCGAGATGGAAGTTAAACAAATCTATGGCATTCTTTGAATTTATGTGGTT
The DNA here is from genome assembly GCF_019279795.1 of Protopterus annectens. NCBI lineage: Eukaryota > Metazoa > Chordata > Ceratodontiformes > Protopteridae > Protopterus > Protopterus annectens. The sequence goes on from NC_056732.1 coordinate 1,790,354,624, forward strand.
GGGTGTGGCAGGGGGTGGTTGCTAATTGAGTCAGGTAGTGATATTTGTGTGGATTGGAAACAAGTACCCAGTCAATAATAGAACTGGAACTGGTTGTTTTATTAGTATGGGTAGCAGTGATGATCAACTGAGAGAAGACTAAGGCTGTTAGAGAGATCAGTGCCAGCCATTGATGTTGTCATCACCAAGATTAGCAGTTTCACTGGATAGATTATCTATTTGCTTGTCATTTTTTAACCAGGTTAGTCTGGCTGGGCAGATGCCCTATTTCAGCAGAGACCCAAGGAGAAAAGCTGCAGTACAAAAATGAATACTATATAAAGAAGCAAAGATTCATCTTGTACATTGTTTGAAAGAATAAAAGACAAAACAAAATACAAATATTGTAAGCCATACAAACAGATTAGAGACATGACACCAAAGAAAAGTAAAAGGGGCCAGTATATACAAAAGGAGAGAGAAACAGGGACGAAATATAAAGTATAGAGAGGAGTCATTGTTGGAGATAATAGTAAAAGACAGAAATGGAAATAAAATATAGGTAGGATGGATATATGCAAGAAATATGGACAGAGCAAGGGGGTGGCTGAGGTAGAGGAGGTAATGTTCAAGCGGGATCTTTACAGGGGCAGATCAGGAGTTTAGCAGATATTCCTTTAAAGCTAGTTTGAAATTGCTAGAATTTTGAATTGATCTGATATAGGAGGAGGTTTGCTCCAAGAAGTGGATTTATCTGATTTGGAAATTTGAAGGTGTTGGTCAGACCTACGAAGTTCCCTGTCAGGGACATAAGGGGATACGAGTGTTGGCAGCGAAGTAAAGGCTAGGGGTTGGTGGAGGATAGTATGTGTCAGATGAAGTTGAGGTAGGAGTTGATTATGGAATTCTAGGCAGTGGAGTTTTCTTAAGGAGAGGTAGTGATGTGAGCGATAGCTAGATTTGCCACTAATCCCCCCTATTTTATTGTATGAAGTTTGAGTTTAGTTGACATATTTTTTGCAGGTTAGTAAAGATTGGGGTGGCATATAGTAGGGTAAGTAGTAGATAGGCTTGGGCTATGAACAATTTAGATTCTTATGTTTTTTATTTCTGTAAAGCAATCCTAGTTTTTGGTGTGCCTTTTTGATGCAATTATTGATGTGGATGTCAAATTTAAGTTCTATATAAACCCTGAGAGGTTTAGTGTGAGATTCAACCTTAATAGTTGTACAGTTTAGAGAAGAGACAGAGAAGGTGGATTTGAGGTGTTGGAGGGGTTTGGGAGGAAGAAAGTAGTAGCTTAGTTTTATTAGGGTTAAGTAGGAGCTGGTTGGTTGTGAGACCTCTTTCAGCTGAGTGCAAGGTGTCTTGATTCAGGGTGAGCAGATGAGGTAGATTGTCAGTGGTAGTGATGGTGGAGTCATGTGTGTATTGCATGAGTGTGGACTGGGAGCAGGATTGGAAGAGATAATTAGTAAAGATGATGAATGGCAGTGGGCCCAGGATGGAGCCTTGGGGGGCACAAGTTTGAACGGGAAGGTAAGGAGAACTAGAGAGCCATTTGACAGACTGAACTCAACTGGATAGGTAAGAAGAGAAGCAGAGAGTCTAGTTAGAGAGATTGAAGAAAGGAGTTTGGAGAGAAGGAGGCTGTGAGACAGTGTCAAAAGCCTTCGAGAGGTCAAGGAAGAGACAGACACTAACCTGTTATTACTAAGAGATGTAGGGAGAGAATGAGTGGAGGACGGTAATGTAGTAGTTGTGCTATGATGAGGAAGGAAACCATGTTGTGTCAGGGTAAGGAGATTTACCTGAATGAGGTGTGAAATGAGCAGTTTATGTACACACTTTCCAAGAATCTTTGAAAAAGGGGATAGAATAACAACAGGCTTAAAATTTGATGCGTCAATGGAGTTGCCTCCTTTATGTAGGCGTATAATATAGGACTTTCTCTGGATGTCAAGGACAACATTTTCTTGAATTGGCTGAAGTATGGACATGGATAAGTGATAGAAGGGGGGGGGCTGCGGAAAATATTTGTTCTAATAAAGGGATGTCACCGGGGGTACATTTTATATATATATATGTAAATAAAATATTGTCTTAAATTTTGCACATGGCAGTCAGAAGTTCAGCAGGACAAAAAGAAGGGGGAGGGTTGGATAGTGTGAGGTGGTTGGAATAATTTATATCAACTCCACTAAGTTTTCTTTGGTCTTGTCAAGACACAGGATGTTGTAACCTGGATGGAGGAATTATTTGTCAGAAATGTGAGGTTTGAGCAACGTTTGAGTGAGAGTAATTACATCAGGGTAGTGATGTGCCATCCAAGTATGAACTTTTTTGAGTATGCTGTGGATATTCAGAGTATAGTGATAAATGCTTATCCTGCAGTTTAGGGAGAGGAGCAGCAGGATTGGTAGTTAGGTGTTTTGTGAGGGGGAAGGAATTTGGTCATGGGTTAGAATGAATGTCACTAGAAAAGAGCATGGTGTTGGTAGGAAACATTGAGGTTGGGGCTGAGAGAGGACAGTAGTGATATTTTGGCTTAGTTCTGGGGTGACTGGGGTGCAGGGAGAGATTTTAATTTTAGGAAAGGAGGAGTTTGTAGTTGGGAAGACAGAGCGTACACTTTTAATGGTGTACTGGACTGAGAGACTGGAGCCTTGTGAATAGAGGTTGGGGAAGGTGTAGTGCTTTTTTTGTGTGATACAAGATTAAAACAAAGGAAGATTATGTAGCAATGACAGACTGGAGTATAGAAGTACAATGCATAAGACAACAGAGTTTAAGAGTTCGAGCTATAGTTATGTAGGAGTAATTAGAAAATTGGATTGGGTGTGTTTTAAGGATTTCAAGGATGACAATGGAGAGGAGTAATGAAATGTATTAAAGAAAACATACCAACACTTAGGGATTGGTGAGGTATGGTAATTTAAAACAGTTAGTGTAGTGTATGATTCTTTAGTGGAAAAGTTAGATGTAAGAAGTGAGTGTTGCCTGAGGGGGGGGTGGGTCCTGGTAGGTTAGAGGAAAGTAATGGGGAAGGTGTTCATGAGCAGTAGGATGCTGGGTGTGGGAAGGTTGTGTAGTGATACATTACTGGGTGGGTGAGATTGGTAAGTAAGTGATAAGTACGGTGGGGATAGGGTAGAATATAAATAGTTCAGGGTATGAGAAGAGGAGGAGCTTTACAGGGTGGGAAAATAGTTGTTTAGCTATAAATGTAATGGAGTCAGAGGTGGGTAGGAATGGGGGTAGGGTAGGGGAGCAGAGTGAACTCAAGCATAGCAATGATGAATGGAGCGGGCTGGACCAGTTCACTGTTAGCTGCAAAAAACAAAATCAAATCAGAGAAACAGTAAGTAATGGCAACTAAAATAAAGGGCATAGAGTATCTAACAACTAAACTGTGTGTTTAGGAGAAGATATGAGGTGAGGAGTGTCAAGGTTCTGAAGGAGAGAAATGTATAGAAGAGTCCAATAGCCACAGTGCAAACAGTAGAACTCCTGTAATGGTCATGGCAGCTAGAGTAAGGAGGGTAGCAAAATGTTATAAAGATTGAGGCGAGAGCATCAATTTGCATGCTGCCAGAAGTGGATACCTTGCTGTTGTGTGATCTTCAGAGCTCAGTGAATTGCACATTTCAAAAAATGCATGTATAAAATGGTCTTAAGTCAGGTTTTCTTCAGTTGCTTGTGGTGATCTTTAATTTTATGTCTTTTAAGTGGACAGGTGTGCATGTCCACCATCACTGCCAGCCATAACTTGTCCCATGGCAGTCAGATTTAATAATACTATATTATAATATATGTATTACAGAGGGTGATGGTCTTAATATGAGAAGTGGAATGTGGAAGACTCAAGTGCAGGGAAAATTTGATGGTTCATAAGATGTGAACAGTAACTAATGCCAACATGCATATACATAACACACCTCCTCACCCCTCACCCTTAACCCCCAAAGGCAGCGACCTGTATATGTGCCTGATATGTGATTTATGAGGAAAGTGAAAAAAATCAAGGACTACAGTAAAGTGTGGAACATGCTGTGTTCTTAATTTTGGATGGCGCAGTGGTAGCATTGTCACCTCACAGCAAGAGGTTCTCCAGTTTGATTCTCAGCTGGAGTGCCTTCTGTATGGAGTCTTCATGTCCTTCCTGCATTTGTGTAGGTTTCCTCTGAGTGCTCCAGTTTCCTCACATGTTACAAAAAGAAATGCATCTGGAGTGCATCTCCCCAGGCCTCCACTGAAAATCGGCTTTGTTCCAAGTCGGACTTTCGCAGTAAACAGATGTTAAATAAAATAAATAACAATGTAGTCTACTTTACTGTTCCTGTGTAGTACGCTTCCACATACATAAGCTACTGCTACCGTGTAGTACGCTTCCACATACATAAGTCACTGCTCCCGTGTAGTACGCTTCCACATACATAAGCTACTGCTCCCATGTAGTACGCTTCCACATACATAAGCTACTGCTACTGTGTAGTACGCTTCCACATACATAAGTCACTGCTCCCGTGTAGTACGCTTCCACATACATAAGCTATACTAACCTTCTGATCTGAGGTATGAGAGAAAAGTAAAACGATGGCCATAATGTTCCCAGCCCAAACACAAGCTATAATGACCCCCCGTGCACCTCTCTAAGGTTTGACTGTGGTGAAAATGAAAAAGTAGTAATAACTACACAACCCCCCCCCCCCATAACCTACAGCAACTTTCTGTACTCCCACATCTCACCAGGGCTGGTTGTAGAGTGGGTGAGGTTGAGAGCAGAGGCCATTATCAGCTTTATCCTAACATAGTCAATCACAGTCCTGTTCATGTTAAACAGTGTAACTAGAAAATCAATATATTTTTTCTCCTCAGTTTTTCCTAACCATCAACAGCTTTTCTGGGCCCTTGCACAGTCAAGGATGATTAAGGGTCCTTGCTGTTTCAATTCATACAATCTGAGAAGTGGAAGCATTTCTCTCAACCTCTTGGCACAAGAAATCTGGACAAAGCCTAAAATGATGGGGAGACAAAAGCCCAAAAAAATGGATTGATTTTAAATATTGCTCCTATAGACTTAAAAAGCTAGAAGCAGAACAGCAGCAGTTGTCTTAGTATGCATTTTCTGAAGGAACTGAAGTCACTCAAAATGTATGATATTATTTAGTTATTTCAATCCTCTGTTTCAGACACAGAAGTGACCCAAAGAAACAGGGAGGCAGATGGAGAAAATTAGATAATAGAGTACTGAGTGAAATGGAGGACAAACCCAATATCATTACCAGAGAATATGTGCAGAATTCGGAGGAATTGTTTCAAATAAATCTGATGGAGATGACACAGCAAATGATGGAAGTATAAATTACAGTCCTCTAGTCAGAAGAATTGTAGGATGATTTACTTAAATGGTGATGCAGAGTGATGTTTCCATGGGGGACATTCTTGATAAAACACAAAAGGAGGATGCAGAGACAATCCTGAAGAAGAGCAGAGAGATGGAAAAGAATATATTTGCAGAGAATGCAAAATAAGTAAAACAGAAGTATGTGGCAATGATTCAAAGTGAAGAAGACAAAGAAACAGACGGGTATGAAGTGTGGGACAATTTAAATAGCTTCTTTGGTTATAAAAGTATGAGGTAAAGTAAGAGCATTTATTCTTATTAAATAAGGAGTAATTTTGTGACATAATTGGGACTATTATTTCAATGGAAATTTTTTTTGGAGAATATGAAAAAAAAAAGAGAGACTAACCCATTTAATAGGGGAAACAAGAAAATTCATGCACAATTTTGAATAGAGATGGAAAGAGAATATGAAAGGACATTTGAAATTTTTATGTAAAAATGAAACGGACACTGCAAAAGTTTATGACAACAGGGATTTATGGACCAGTGGCTGGGATTGTAATACTGTGTTGAAAATAGAAACAAAGACAGATTCAAAAAATTATACATATACCAGGAATAATAAATATGGATGGGAATAAGAGTAAAATACTGGGGACAAGCCAAATCACTTCTTTTTGTAGAAAAAGACATTTATAAGTAACTGTGACAGAAGAAAATGTTATATTTGTGGCAAAATGGGACATGATGCATAAAACAGTGAATTGAAATGCAACAAAATTACACATTTATTGGTGGATTACAAAAATGAAAATCAGAGTAAGGAAAAAAGACAAAGATACAAAAGTATAAAGACAACATTTATAGTAGTAATAGAATAAGCATTAGATGAGAAAATAAAGACAACATAGAAAAAGGTTCTGAAATATGTTGTGAAAAAGACATTGTGAGATAGTAAAAGAAAAAAAAAAGACATTGGTAAAAGACAAAAAATAAAAAAGGGATAAGTACAAAAGAAAAAGAAAGGAAATGGGTGAAAAAATAATATAACAGCTAACAGTGTTTGGCTCAGAGACGCAAGGTACAGTGTTTCATTCTCACTTTTGGGAGGGAAATTGGCTAGGCATAGAATGGTCCATTAAGGCACCTAACCTAGTAATTGGCTGTGAACTTATGAAACCATGAATCTAAGGAAAAAGGAAAGTGAAAATAGGAGACTGCTTTCTGTAAACGTGAATAGTATTAAGAATATATTAAGAAGTACAGAGATTTTTGAGTGGTATGCTTACATATGCATCACATGGATTATATTACAAGACAAGTTTTTAACAAATTAAGAAAGATTATCTTTTCTCCCCATTGTTTCTCTGTAATCTGGAATTTAAGGAAAGAGATTTTCTGGAATAGCCCATATTCTGTAGAAATACAGTAGAGATATCAGACGTAACTTTAGCAAAAATGGGAAGATTATTGTAGATTTAAAATGGAAAGAACAACTTTATAGCATTATAAACTTATATGCATATACTAATCTTAAGGAAAGGAAAATTACATGCTCATACTAATCTTAGGGAAAGGCAAGGCATATATATATATATATATATATATATATATATATATATATATATATATATATGTATAAAAGAGTTTAGACATATTATAACAGGAGACATTATACTTGTCTTTTAAACCACAATTAAAAAGAAATTAAGAAAAATTTAAGTTATACTATGTGGCAAGTGGGGCAAGAGTTCAAGGACTTACAAAAGCACTACGTAGAGAAGTGAAACAGACTATTTTATAATAACAGAATGTTAATAGGAGAAGGGGAGGTAAAAAGGACTTTCTAATCATATTGCAATATGGTACAGATAAAGGAAGATCATATCACTAGGATGATATCTTACAAAATATAGTCTGAATGGTAGACGATATTTAAGGAAAAAGTATAAAAAATGACAGTGGCAATATGATGTGAGAAATGTAGAAAAAGAAACAAGAACATATAATGATGCATTGGAAGCTTCAGAACATAATGACAGTGGTTAAAGATTCATGAAAAAAACAAGAATAGTTATACAAGCAAAGATTTTTTTTTTTTTTTTTTTTACAAGGAAGAAGAGAAGTATCGAGTTACGTAAGCAGATTAGTAAAGGAAGATGGAGTAATAAAAGGAGAAACAGAAAGAACTCAGGAAAGGATTATGAATAGTGTCGCACAACGTGTAAGCAAAAAGGTATAGAAAAAATATGAAAAGACAAAGAGGACTTGGAAAGGACATTTACTTATGTGAGCTAGATAAAGCAATACGACAAGTAAATATAGATTCAGCTACATATCACATGGAACAGGGTATGAAATGTGACTAAACATTTTTTTCTGAAAATTTTGAATGAATAAGGTTTTATGTATAAAGAATTGTGTAGTGGAATACTTAAATCCATATGGAAGTAGGAAAATAGAAGACAAATAAAAAACTGGACAGATAATATTTAATAATAAGATCTTTCTGAAAATAACACAAAAGGGATTTGAAACCAAAATGGAAAATAAATATGGTGTGTGTATATCTATATAGACATACACACACCTATATTATACATATATATATATATATATATATATATATATATATATATATATATATATATATATATATATATATATATATATATATAGATAAATATAGATATAT
>NC_056732.1:1790365647-1790443921 GCF_019279795.1 Protopterus annectens
TTCTAAAACAAGAAATGGGTATTTCATAAATGTAGAGCATGTCAAAGAATGTCTTGCCAGGGCATTATGTGGGTCCTTAGCCCTGATGGCTCCGTAATGTTCCTTAATACGGTCTGATAGTTTTCTGCTAGTCTTTCCGATGTAGAAATGTTGACAAGAGGAGCACACTGCAGCATACACTACATTTACAGAGTTGCAGTCAAAGTGGTGGAAAAACTTAATCATATAGTTAATATGTTTAAAACAGTAAGTGTTGTCCGTGTAAACATATTGGCAGCAGATGCATTTACCGCAGGTAAACATGCCTGTGGGTTCCGTGGTATTCTTTATGCATTGAATGAGAAAAGGCAAATCCCTGTTCTCAAAGGAACTGCGCAAAGTTCTCATTTTTTTGTAAGAAAACATCGGAGATTCTCCTAAAGAGAGGGCAATGGGTCCGAACTAGTAATAATGTTCCAGTTAGTGGTAAGAATATTTCTCAAAGCTCTCGTGTCTCTGCTAATGGGGAGGGGGAAACTTAAAGATCTGTCTTCCATAGATGCAGCAGACCGAGTAGTAGGAGAGAAGCCGTATTTCAAAATCGGCTGAAATCTTGTGTGCCTGTTTGCAGACACTTCTGCAATAGAATGGAGTAACTGTTTAGGGTAATGTTTTTGCGAGAACAGGTCCGTCAAAGTTTTACATTCTTGTTTGTAGGTGACATCCTCGCTGACCAGCCTAGAAAGGCGTATAAATTGTCCACGTATGACATTCCATTTAATAAGAGGAGAGGCTGGACTCTGCCCTTCTGAGCTGGGAATTTCTGGTTAAAGGCTTATAGTGCTTGCATATTTGAACTGCTTCTTACTGAAATTGGTATACCTTGTTTGCTGTAGCATAGACTAGATCCAGGCCTGCTCAATCTAGCTTTGTTTGTATGCTTCTAGCTTTATTTGTATGCTTGTTGTTTGTTTGCTTGTTATTTCCCTGAAACGCTAATTCCACCTAAAACGCGGCTTTTCAGTGCTTCTGTGAATCTCTAGTGATATCTGCATTGCTTATTGTACTTATTTCCTTGTTTCACTTGAAAGAAAGTTACTGTTTGTCATTTTTGCATTTAAGTTACCTGGCATTTGCTCACTAAAGCAATTATATAAGACAGCACTAAAACATTAAAAGCACTACACCCTCACAAACTCCCCTTGAGTACCTTGCTCCCCATTGGCCCTTTTTTCAATTATAAAGTAATTCCAAATACTATTCTAGCATTTCCAAAGGTCAGTTGTCAATCTCCTCTCCGGTCCATCTGGTGAATCTGGGAATCTTGAGGCAATGTTACAACTGCCTCATGTACACAGACAACCCTCTCCTCCCAACAAATTCCAACACATGTGAGAGATGCAACCATATAGCCAAACTGGAGGCTACTCTCTCTCAACTCAGTACTGACGTAACCAGTCAGGAGGAGAAGGAAACCACACTCACTACAATTCCAGTCTCACATAGACCTACCACAACAGCAAACCAAACACAAACACACAAAAACATACTCGGAGCCTCAATAAAAATCTGCCTAAGCAGCAGACACCCAAGCAACCGCTACCCCAAAACAAAACACGTGCAACACAAAGCTCAAAGCCAGTGTGCCAAACAGTCACAGCCCTCAAGGCTAAACAACACACCTGATACACCTGTAATAGGAGACTCTATCGTCAGGCACACGGACATCCCGATCACCAGGCTGAACAAGAAGGTCAGGGTGAGCTGCCTGTCTGGCGCTAGGATCCACCACATAACACAAGCACTCAGGTCACTCCAAGGCAAGTACAAATATGACTCCGTCATTGTCCATGCTGGTGTGAATGACCTGAGACGTACCTCCCTGGACTACATGAAAAGAGACAGAGGAGCTCTCTGAGCATGTAGCCCAGGCCAGTATGACCCTGACATTGAGTAGCATCTTACCCTCACCAAGAATGATGCCACAATATGAAGACAAGATGATCAATTTCAACAATTGGCTTAAGTATTGGTGTCATTCAAAGGGGATCAAATGCCTGTCAGCCTGGGATGTCATGCTCGACAAGCCACGATGCTTTGATAGGGATGGCTTGCAACCATCACCCCCTGGGCTTTTGGATATTGGCAAAGGCTCTTGCAACCCCCGTAGTGCCTTTTTTAGGCAAGACTCAAAAGACAAACCCACCTCCATAGGTATCACAAGGGATAAGAAACTAAGTAATGCTACTCAACGCCAGAAGTCTAAACCTCAAGATGCATGCACTCGAAACTCTCCTTAGCATGGAGAACATCGATATCTGTGCAGTAACAGAAACCTGGTTCAAGGCTTCCGAGAGCACCCCAGCACTACCAGGTTATACCTCATACCATGCTTTTCAGCCCCAAAACTTGGACCGGACCACAAAACGAGGGGGGAGTATCAATATTCTTCAAAGATACCCACACTTCCAGGTTGGTGGCACAGCACGAAGCATCAGAGACTATCCATGTGCAACTAACAGTGGGTAAAACTGCCTTCCAGTTTATAGCCTGCTACAGACCACCCTCCCAAACCCAGGAACCTCACTCAGCCTTCCTGAGAACACTGAAAAATATGAAGGTCTCTCCAAACACCATTATATTGGGGAACTTCAACTACCCAAACATAGACTGGGAGCATTACTCTAGCACCAACACCCTAGCACAAAGGTTCCTAGAATTTATAAACTCAAATGCTATGGAACAACTTGTTACCACTCCCACAAGATGGGAAAACATACTGGATCTGATCATCACCAACATGGGGACTCTATGCTCCAGATCAGAAGTGTATCCCTCACTGGTAAGATCAGACCATAAACTAATCTCACTGGATATTCACATCCCGACTCCACCCCCTGCCCTGAAAACCACAGTGAAAACCTTCTCTAAAGCAAATTTCACACTCCTCAAAACCGAGGTGGAATCCTTCAAAGCCCCCGGGCCTGTAGAAAATACGGCCCAGACCACAGAATCCTTTATAAACGCATTCTATGAACACCTTCAGGAATGCATGGATCATGCAATCCCAAATAAAACCAAGATCCAATCCTGCAAAGGCAGACGTCCTGTCTGGTGGACCCCAGCCATAAACAAACTATACAATAGAAGTAGGAAGCTACTACATGATAGAGCAAAATCCTAAAAAAGGGAAGGCATCTCTGATCAGTATTAGCAAAAACCTACAGGCACTCATAAAATCGTCAAAGGCCAGCTTCAAGAGAAAAATTGCACAAGACACTAAGGGTAATCACAAGGCTTTCTTTAGTTATGTTAGGAACCTGGGTGGGAATTCCCAGATATGCTCAGAATTAGTCCAAAATGACAAAAAATACACCAAACCCACAGACATTGACAACATCCTAGCTGACAGGTTCAGCGCAAACGTCTCCCCACCAAAAGGGCAAATATCTATGCCAGCAGAGTGCTGCCCCCCCCTGACATATCAGATGCTCAGGTAAGAGCTGCCCTCTCCAAAGCAAAAAACACAGCATCAATGGGACCAGATGATATCCTGGGCTGTGTCCTACAACTCCAAGAAGAGCTAAACCCAAACATAAAACTACTGTTGAATCTCAGCCTTACTACAGGATATGTACCCAAAGAGTGGCATACAGCAACAGTGGTCTCTCTCCACAAAGATGGTGCCTCAACGGATCCTGGAAACTATCGCCCCATAAGCCTGACTAACTTGGTCTGCAAAGCTATGGAAAGGATCATCATGGACCTCATAAATAAAGATATTGGGGACCTACAGACACTGGATCCTACCCAGTTTGGCTTTGTTAAGGGCAGATCCTGCCTCTTAAACCTGGTTGATTTCTTTGAAACAGTCACCAAGGCCATTGATGAGGGGAAGGTGGTCCACACAGCCTACCTGGACCTCGCAAAAGCCTTAGATACAATACCCCACTTGGGCATTATAGATAAGCTCACCAGCTTAAAAATAAACCCCTATGTCACTAGATGGGTTGAAAACTGGCTCAAGGACAGAACCCACATGGTTAGAATTGCTGGAGCCATGTCAGACTCCAAACCAGTTACAAGTGGCGTCCCACAAGGCTCAGTCCTGGGACCTCTCTTGTTCGGTATATATTTCTCAAAGGTACAGGCCAACACGGAAGTACTGCGGCTGACCAAGTTCACAGATAACTGCAAACTGGACACCATAATAGACTCTCCAGCTGACACAAGCATCCTCCAAAAGGGCACCATAGAAACAGACAACTGGTGCCAGAGCCATGGCCTCAAGCTAAATGCCAAAAAGTGTATAGTCATCCCCTTTGGCAAAAACAAAGTGCCCACAAATTAACACATAGGTGGTAATTCATTAAGTACAGAAGAAGTACTTAGGGACCTGGGGACCCAAGTTGATAGCATTCTCTCATTTGACATCCACGTGGCCAAAGTGGTTAGAAAAACATTTTATATAGCCCACCTAATCATGAAGGGATTAACATCTAGATCAGGGGAGGTCGTGCCTCTTTACTCATCCCTCATCAGGCCCATAATTGAGTACAATGCCCCTTTTGGGATGTACCTTACCAGACACCTGCAGCAACTGGAAAGACCCCAAAAGTACCTCACCAAGAGGATCAAAGGGCTCAAAGAGATGCCATATGCTGCCCGGTTAAAGAAACTCCAGCTCTACTCAGTGGCATACCACCTGTTCAGCGGTGATCTGTGCCTGACTTATAACGCCATGTCCAACCCGGAACTAATGGACATGCTGCACATCAGAAAATGAAATCCCATCTAGCTACGCACTCGAGAGACTTGAACCTCAGCACTGAAATAAATAGGACATGCTTTAGAGACAGATTCATAACGCAGAGGCTCCCTTCACTCTGGAATAAAATCCCAGCCCAGGTTAGAGTCCCTCATTGACTATCTTCAAGAGGAATCTTGATGAGTGGATGGGAGATGATAGGTTTACCCCGGGTATCACTCGGGGTATCACTTCTGTGTCACTGTTAGACAGAGGCACAGTATACTAACCTCGAAAAAAGGGATAGCAAAATTAATTTAAAAATGGGTGGTGAAAGCCAAACACTCTCTGGCTAGGCTTATAAATGCCCTTGGGCAGATAGCCTAGTATGAACCTATATATAGATTCATAGGTTCATAGATTAGTACTAGGCTGACTGCCCTTGCGAGCCATTTTAAGTCTAGCCAATTATTCCTTGTGAGACTCAAACCCTGCATCTTGTGTTTGTAAGGCAAACACCGTAAACATTAGGCCACCCTTCTAACTATAAATATATATATATATATATATATATTTATATATATATATATATATATATTTATATTTATATTATACACACACACAAACAAACACACACACGCCTCACAGTAAGATGCTGACCGGTTCAACTCTCAGCTAGAGCGTCGTCTGCGTGTAGACATGCGTGTACCTTCGTTGAAGGTTGTGTGTTAGGGCTGGCAACTCAGCACGTAAAAATCAACTGCCAATCATTAGCGGACCGGAGTTCCGCTGTGGCGACCCCTAACTGGTTAAAGCCAAACGATATAGATATACACACACACACACACACACACACACACACACACACACACACACACACACACAAGTGCACACTCTTGGTGCAAAGGGGAAGGACGGTCCATGATTGTTAAATGGCAGAGAAACTGTCGATGGTATTATCAATAAATAAGAAAAAAAGAAACAGAGAGCTTAAACAAGGCATTTAATACAACTGGATATGAAATCGTATCAAGAAGTTAAGGTAAAAATTCTTCTACATGGCTGGTAAAGCCAAGAGGTAGATATGAAAAGTGGTATAAAACAGCGATATCCATTTGAATTAGTTGTGAATGTGATGGTATGGGAATAAAAGTGAAGGAGGTATAGTATACAATACCAGAAGGGATAAGAATTTCTGCCCTCTTAACATATGCAGAGGTCATAATAATCGCAGGGAAAAAAAATTGGTAAAAGTCATAATTTGCACAGATGAGTGTCTAGAGGTGATACATGATAGCAATGGCTTTTAATAAAGAAAGAAGTAAATGTTTAGGTGATCTAGTAAAAATGAGGGTATACGCGTTACAATGAATTATGTATAAATTTGCAGACTAAAGATGTTAAACAGAGTTCAATGGGATAAAAAAACAAAACAAAAGGTAGGTACTAGGCATCAGCCAAAGGACCTAAGTAAGCCTACCCAAAAAGGTTTCCTGGCTTACGCCACACAAGAAAGTTTTTTTCCTGTACCCCTGTGGAGCAGAGCCACAGAAGTGATCCCCATGGTGTATTTCCTATTTCCCATCCACTCAAGATTTTTCTTGAAGAGTGCTAATGAGAAACTTTGCTGGACATAGATGGGTAGCTTGTTCCAGAGAATGGGAAGTCTCTGGGGACATGAATCTATTCCTCCAGCATGTCCAGTTTACTGTGGTGACAAAGTTTAGGTCCTAGAGCATGTAGCTTGGAGGGATTGAGATTTCTTTAGGTGTAACATGTCCAACAGCTCTGGATTCAACATAGGCAGCGATCACCTCAGAGTAGGTGATATGCTATGGAGTAAAGCTCCAGAAAAGACAGGTTTATCATTCAGAAAAAAGGCTTATTTATTAAAGTTTAGTGCTGATGGGAAAAATAACATATTTAGCAAGTCTATTTATATTGTCAACAGTATTTGAAAAGGAAGTATTGCAGATAAAAAAACTAGAGCCCCATACAAAATAAAAACTTAGAGAGGATGGTTTAGGGTTAATTAACCCAGTGGTATGTGGTACTTCATTAAATTTGTACAAAGTGTTAACGTGGATAAATGAAAAGGGTGAGAGATTTAGTAGTAACACTGTATATAAAGTTTGACAAATTTGGGGGTATTTTTTTTTTTTTTTTTTTTTTTAAAGAGTAAAAGAAAAAGTGTATAATCAAAGAAATAAAACATTACAAAAAAAAATTTGTGCAAAATAAAAATTGCTACTGAAAAGAAAGAAAATATGGCATAAGAATGTAATGATAAAACATTACTATGTAAAACGACTAGAATATTTAACTGTTGAAAAATTGGTATAATCAGAAGGTAGAATGTAAAGATTTTTTTGGAGACTGTTAATAAACTACCAGTAAAAAGGAAATACACTACATATAAAAAAGAAAATCACGTTATTAAGAAAAAACTACTGAACATGTGCTTTTGAAATATAATGGAGTAAAAAGTTATGGGGGGGCACTAAAGATTTTTCAAAGGTATAAAAGAATCAGATAAAATTGAGATTTTTAAAAGTAGACAAAGAATATTTTAAAAATACCAGAGCTGTTACTTTACGTCATATGGTTTATATGGGATGAAACAATAAATTAAATTATGCTTAGTAGTAAATGGATTTTAGTAACAATATTAGGTAAAATCAGATGGTGGTTATGGGAAAAGGAGTGAGTGTCTAATAGAGAAGAAAATTTAGTATGATTTTATCATGAATGTGTGTATGTCTATATATATGCACAGCTCTAGATTAGGAACCTTACTCTTTTTGATAGAATCATAGGATCTTTTATATCCAACTGACCTAACACAAACTCAAGCAGATGGGGCCTCGGTTAAACATCTCATCCGAAGGATGATGCACTCAGTCCAGCAACCCGCAACCCCCTTACCCTGTACTGCAGTGTCAGTAATCGATTTACATGGTGTGGCAATAGAACCCACAGCCTTCTACACCAAATGCGAGTGTGCTACCTGTTGCACTACTGAAACTACTATACACATGAAACATGTACTCAAGCCAGAAAAATAAATCAATTTTTCATCTATATAACGTCATAATCTCAAGTGACCACACCAAAGGGAATCATATGCTACAGTCACAAATTATGTTTTTCACCTTAATGGCTATGAGTAAAGCATCAGACCATCTTCTCTACTAAAACCTTTTGTTTTTGCATATAATGAAAATGCTTCCCATTCATCGTGTTGCTTTTGTGGTCAGTTAACTGCTCTTATGTTTAAAGGGCAGTTAGGAGAGGTTTGGCCCAGTTGCACAACAGGTGAGAAACTGCACATCATATAATGTCTCTAGATACCAGACCTGTAACATAAAAAGACCAAATAAAGGCAAAATCGAGCCAAAATTCACAACACTGTCACACGTTTCTGGCATAAAACCAAAGACCTCTTTCTTAACATCTGCTCTATAAACTATCATATTCCAATGACCCTTATCCACTGTAACAGATTTTCAAATTAACTTACAAAAACACAGTCCCATAAAAGGTTGGTAGAATTTTCAGATTTCCCACAGCTTTTTTTTTAATCCCATAGTCAAATTGTGACCACCTTTGATATAGAGAACAAACACACCAGTTGCTGGACTATTCCTGATTCATGTAAACAAATTATTAGAACAATTTTACTTGTAGTAAGCTATCTGGACAGTAGAGGCAGATAATCACAACTTGCAAACCTACAGAGACAAACATTATCTTCTCAAATAACAAATACATACAATGCACTTCCCACAAGATGTTACAGTTGCATAATAAAAACTTTGGATAATGAGAAAAAAAAAAAAAAAACATTCTGATTCATATTTAAATATGCAGATGTTAAGGCAATATACAAAGAACCTGCAAACAGCAGTCAGTTATTCAAACTCTAAGCTAGACAAATACTACAGTTGCCTCCTACAGAAGCAGTACTGGACTTCACTAATTCTCAGTTAGTAAAATTATGCAAAGCAATTAGTAAAATTATGCAAAGCATGGCAGAATTCTAACAGTCAAACCTTCATAGGTAGGGTCATCAAAGTCTCCCAAGCTGACTTTGCTTTTAGCTCTAAATATACACATCTCAGCTCATCATGTTTGTTTCCACAGAAAACTAAGGGGGTAGGATCATATTAAGTAATTCAACCTTCACAAACTACTGTATTTGCATAGCAAGGAGTGCCTTCCCATTTATGGCCAGCTGCTGCTTTGAATGTGGATTTACACTTTTTATTTGCAAACATTTTTTTCTGAGAAATATCAAAAGTTGCACTTTACAGAGTGAAAAAGCCATGCACTGTCAGGCCAAACATATTACAGATTAAAACAGAGCTAACACTGTAGTTTGGAAAGGTACTAGCAGTGTGAACTTAAATATGTGATGTACTTTCATATGCTAGTACACAAATAACTATAAGGGCATGCCCTCTGTTAGGAGTCACTGTGTTCAAAATGTACCTTTGGTTCTGGAGCAGGAGTGATCGTGCGCTCATATTTTCATCCTTATAGACTAGACTATAGTACCTTTGGTTCTGGAGCAGGAGTGATCGTGCGCTCATATTTTCATCCTTATAGACTAGACTATAGTACCTTTGGTTCTGGAGCAGGAGTGATCGTGCGCTCATATTTTCATCCTTATAGACTAGACTATAGTACCTTTGGTTCTGGAGCAGGAGTGATGGTGCGCTCATATTTTCATCCTTATAGACTATAGTACCTTTGGTTCTGGAGCAGGAGTGATCGTGCGCTCATATTTTCATCCTTATAGACTAGACTATAGTACCTTTGGTTCTGGAGCAGGAGTGATCGTGCGCTCATATTTTCATCCTTATAGACTAGACTATAGTACAGCAAATGCCAGTGTCTATGTGCATATGACAGTGCAGGCATTTTCAATTTTTGTTTGGGATTGAGCAGCATTCAGCAATAATAAGGGGCTTAAACTATGTAAAATGTCTCCACAAGTGATACATTCATGTTCACCTGAAAATATGAGCATGAGAGCAAATCGTGAAATATTTTCGATGAGATACGAATTGTTACTCTAAAAAAAAAGTTATCATAACCAATAGCTGTAACTATAAGATTAATGATGCAGCTGATTTGTTCAGTTCTGATATATAACTAGGTTGTGCCGTTTACATGAAATCCTGAAGAACTTCTTATACTAAAGTTGAATAAATTTTCACTGATCTTTAGGGTTTTGTAAGCAGCCACAACAGAGGTGTTGGTTACACTGTATAAACTGCTAGAATGCTGCTATTCATGGCATTCCGCTGAGCAGGAAGGTAACACAGAGGTCGAAAGAATAATTATGTATCTGTAGACCTGAATTTCTCTGCTTCATCATCCCTTTATTATCATACAGAACTATCAGGGATTGACTAGATTTCTGTGCTACCGGAATCTTATATTTTTTTGTAATAAATATTTAACCCTGCATTTGAACTAGTTTGGGCGCGTTTGCACTTTGCACAACACAGCTACACTATTCTTAACCCATTGTGAGGTATTCCAGCTACAAATTTTCCCTTAGTAGCATTTGTGTGATCACCTAGTAGTACTCATCTTAGACCTTTCACCCTTTACCCCCTTAGCACTCCCTGGTCTATCTCCCTCAGGTTCTGAAAAAATATGGATGGACAATTTCCTACATTTTCGCCTACCAGTCTGGTTGATATGGTCATCCTGAGACAGTGTAGCAACTGCCTCAAATACATGGACAACCCTCTGGGAATACAATTTGTAAGAGATGCAATTACATTAGAACCTAGAGTCTATGCTCTCTCCTTCACAGACCAGTATGTCCATCACTGAGAAGGTTATCAACACAGCCACCACACCACAACCACCACCAACATCTGCATAACACACACCCACAAATTTAGACATCAACAAAACAAGAGACCTCAGAGGCAACAATGCACATGAACCCCACAGCTCACCACACAGTCCACACACCTGTGTCTCACAGCCATTAAGGCCTAAACAAACATAAACCCAGCATATTAGTCATAGAAGACTCCATTGTGAGAAACAAAGAAGTGCCCTCACCAAGCTGGATAAGGAGAAAGTCACAGTTGGTGCCAGAATCTGCCATATTACACATGCACTCGGTCTCTCAACAACAGCTACTCGGTCTCTCAACAACAGTTACTGTTGTGACTCTGTCACAGTCAATGTTTGCGTGAATGACGGACTATATGACAAGAGACATGATCAAGGAGGTACATCTCAAGCTCACGGAATGAGTCTCCCAAGCAGGTGTGTCCCTAACCTTAAGCAGCATTCTACAGTCACCCAGAATGATGCCTCACTACAAACAGAAAATGACTGGCTAACAATTGGGTTATTTTTTGTTGTCATTCCAAGGAGATCCAGTATCGGACAGTCTGGGAAGACCTGATCAACAGACCATGATGCTTTGCCAGAGATGGCATGCATATGTTTCTCCTGGGTGTCAGGCTTCTGGCAAAGGGTCTTGCCTCCCCCACAATGGCTTTTTTTGGCAATGCCATGAGGTCAAAACTACCAACATGAAATTTTCATTAAAACACATACTAAAAGGTCATGCTGCTAAATGCTAGCAGTCTAAACATGAAACTGCATTCACTACAAGCATTTATAACCCTGGAAGATGCTGACATTTGTGCAGTCACAGAAAACTGATTCAAAGCTGCAGAGAGCACCCCACCCATACCAGGCTACTCATCCTATCATACATTCAGACCCCAAACCGTGGGCAACAAAGAAAGAGGAGGTGGAGTTTCAATACACATTAAAGACATACGAACCTCCAGGCTGGTCAAACAGCATAACACACAGGAGACACTCCTGGTGTAGTTTAATCATTGAAAAGCCCCTATTCAAACCATAGCTAGCTAGAGGCACCAAACTTAAATGCCCACTCCACCTATCTGGACCTCTTCAAATCCATCAAGATTCAACCCTTTACCCGGATTCTGGGTGACTAACTATCCAACCATAGATTGGATGAACTACTCATGCCAAAACACAAATGCCCAGAGATTCCTTAATTTTGTCAATGCAAATGCCTTGGACCAGCTGGTCGACGCCACCACAAGAATATCTTGGACTTGGTATTAACCAACATAAGTAACCACTGCAGCATCCCTAGAGTCATCCTCCCTAGTAAGATCTGACCACAAAGCGGTCACTTATGAACTCGCCATCTCCCCAGACCCCTCCTAGCTAGGGTCAAAAAACTTCTCCAAAGTGGATTACAAAGTGGATTACAACCTCCTAAGGGAAGGTATAAATAGCTTCGCAGCCCACTCCCCCTCTGTAAGAACTGGCACAAATGTCCAAACCTACACCAAGGTACTATACTAAGCATTTATATATCTGCATGGAATCAGAAATACCCAAAAGGACAAAATCCTCCTCAAGGAAAAGTATACCTGTCTGGTGGACATCTGCAATAAACTCTAAAGGAAAAATTTGTTGTCCAGGACCAAGGAGGAGCAGGTGCCTAATTGGAAGCAGTCTCTCCTTAGCCTGAACAAGCAAATAAGAGCACTAGTGAAATCCTCCAAAGCAAACTTAGAGTCCAAACTGGCCACCTCTACTAAAGATAATCATAAGGCCGCTTTCACATATGTGCACACTTCTCAAAGGAAGTGCTCAGACCTGCTCAGTATTGGTGGTCAAGGACAACATGTACACAAATGCCATAGACAGAACCAACCTGCTGGCAGACAGGTTCACTGAAAATGTTACCCTTCTGTCCCCTCCATCAGTAAATCAGGACATGCCCAGCACCTGCTCCTCACCCCTCATCTCTACGGAGCATCACCACTGCCCTCTCAAAGGCAAAAAATACAGCCTCCATGGCCCAGATAAGATCCCAGACTGCATGCTACATGAACTCAGGCAGGAAATTGCAGCACCATTAGGTACCCTATTCAACCAAAGCCCAAATACCTGCTTCATCCCAGCTGAGTGGAGGACAGTGACAGTCATCCCTTTGCACAAAAGGTGGAGCGTCCACCAATTCGGGAAGTTACAGCCTGATCAGCCTAACTAGCCTGATCTGCAAGGCTGTTTAATGGATTATCAAGCATCTCAGTAACAAGGACACTGGCAACCTCCAAACCCTCGATTTCACACAGTTTGTTATCATAAAGGGAAGGTCTTCCCTATTAAATTGGGTTGACTTCTTTGAGACAGTCACCAAAGCCATGGACAAGGAGATGGTGCACACTGCCTACCTTGACCTGGCCAAAGGCTTCAATACTATTCCCCACTGGGGTATAATAGATAAACTCCTTCAACTTGGCATCAATCCATATGTTACCAGATGGGTAGCTACCTGGCTAATTGATAGAACCCACCTAGTCAAAACAGGGGAAACCACCTCAAGCAGTAGACCTGTGATGAGTGGTGTCGCCCAAGAATCGATCTTGGAGCCTCTGTTGTTTGGGATATACTTTTGAGATGCAGGCCAAAACCAGTGGCCTATGTCTGACAAAGTTTACAGATGACTCCAAGCTGGGCGCAGTCATCTCTTCCCCTAGTGATGTGGGCATCCTCCAAGAGGGTCACCTCAAAAGTAATGACTGGTGCCAGAAACTTAGCCTCAAACTGAATGCCAAAAAATGCATCATTATCCCTTTTGGGGAGAGTGACATCCCACAAATTATAACATTAATAACAAGGTCCTAAGCACACAATCAGTCGTGAGGAACTGGAGCACCCAGGTTGATAAACTGACTTTTGACCACCATATTGCATCAGTTGTATGGAAAGCTTTCTACATGGTTCACTTCATTAGGAAGGGCATCTCATCCAGGGACAAGGTCCTAACATCCCTATATTCTTCCCTTACAAGACCAATTATTGAATACAATGCCCCCCTTTCAGCATGTACCGCACAAAACACATGTAACAGCTGGAGAGACCACAGAATTAATATTAGTAAGAAATGGAGGTACTTGCACATTTAAGCCATTTTGTACAACCCTCTGTCTAATATCTTGTACCACAACCAGGTGGGCCAAGACAGGTCAGTGCGTTTCAAATCTGTCAGATAAAATTTACCTACTAGCCGTCGTCTTTAACTGTACACAGAGCCCCATTTCCTGAGGATAAATATAAAAATAAGGTTATAAATGCCTCAAAGACAGCAGCTGAGATCAGTGTTATGTCATTAGTACAAAAGAAACAATAAGAAAAAATGGCAGTGAAACAAAATAAAAAATATATAATTATGACCATATTATACAGAAAAGAACTATAAAACTCAAACCTACAGTAAGAAACCGTTGCTTGAGCAACCGAATAGTAATCAGTATTTAGAAGGCATAACTATGGAGTATTACCTTTCTGCATTTAATCCTAGTTGACTGAATAATATTTTTTCTATTAGCATTTTACAATTACAAAGACATGCATCTGGAGTGTTTCTACCCAGGCCTTAGCTGAAAATTGGCTTTGTTCCAAGTCGGACTTTCCCAGTTAACAAAGGTTAAATAAATATAAAATAAAACATTTTAAAACAGTATCAGTTATAAGACAGCACAACACAAGCAACATTTTTGTTTAGATCACAAAGTACATTGCCCTTTGTTTTGGCTTTCTTTCAAACCCTGCATTTCATTCTGAAATTTTTAATGGAACCGTGATTGAGAGAAGATGCATCCAAGACTAGTACAAGTCACTGATCCTATTTATAGTCTAGCTAAAGGGCCAAAAAAATAGGACATGTAAAGACTACAAAATGTCATACAAGTGCGAGCTGCCAGTCACAGATGAATGACTACACAAGAGAGAAAGGAGCTCGAATTTTGAACAAAACTAAAATTAGACATTCCTTTAATTCTAACACGCAACTATTCCCTAAAATATTGCACAAGAGATGGTCACCAACATATTAAATAATTCAAATGATAATCTTATCAAAAAGGCAGAAATCACAGCACTCCCACTGCAAACCACTGAAGATGAGGAAAAAAGCAAACATTCAGCCAACAAGGAACAGTTTACTCCTGCTAAGACTACATCCAAGAAGTAAAAGTCCAGAGTATAAAACAATAAAACAAAGGGCATATCATTATAACAGGCCTCATTTTTTATGGATATATCAAAGAAAATTATGCACACAATCTAAAGTTATGCAAATTTCAGGAAAGACATAATAATTGGGTGTGTGTATGTATGTGTGTGCATATATGTACACAAATGTTATAAGAGTTTTCACTGCATGCATTTTATTTCCTGCATCAAAGCTGGTAGCTTTTGTAATGGTTGAAATTCTTATATTCACTGGATACACATTCTACATATAGTCAGAGAAGGCATACTTAATTACATACCTCAAAAGTTTAGAATGAGCAGAAGGAAAAAACGTTTGCCCGCCATGTAGTGCTATTATAGCATTAGAGGGTAAAGCCATGATTGTAGTGGTATTATAGCATTGGAGGGTAATGCCATGATTGTAGTGGTATTCTAGCATTAGAGGGTAACACCGAGGGTAATGCCGTGATTGTAGTGGTATTCTAGCATTAGAGGGTAACACCATGATTGTAGTGGTATTCTAGCATTAGAGGGTAATGCCGTGATTACAGTGGTGTTATAGCATTAGAGGGTAATGCCGTGATTGTAGTGGTATTCTAGCATTAGAAGGTAATGCCGTGATTGTATGGGGTATTATAGCATTGGAGGGTAATGCCGTGATTGTATGGGGTATTATAGCATTGGAGGGTAATGCCATGATTGTAGTGATATTATAGCTTTAGAGGGTAACACCGTGATTGTAGTGGTATTATAGCTTTAGAGGGTAATGCCGTGATTGTAGTGGTATTCTAGCATTAGAGGGCAACGCCATGATTGTAGTGGTATAGCATTGGAGGGTAATGCCATGATTGTAGTGGTATTATAGCATTAGAGGGTAACACCGTGATTGTAGTGGTATTATAGCAGAGGGTAATGCCATGATTGTAGTGGTATTCTAGCAGAGGGTAATGCCGTGATTGTAGTGGTATTCTAGCATTACAGGGTAATGCCGTGATTGTATGGGGTATTATAGCATTGGAGGGTAATGCCGTGATTGTAGTGGTATTATAGCATTGGAGGGTAATGCCGTGATTGTAGTGTTATTATAGCATTGGAGGGTAATGCCGTGATTGTAGTGTTATTATAGCATTGGAGGGTAATGCCGTGATTGTAGTGTTATTATAGCATTGGAGGGTAATGCCGTGATTGTAGTGGTATTATAGCTTTAGAGGGTAATGCCGTGATTGTAGTGGTATTATAGCATTAGAGGGTAATGCCGTGATTGTAGTGGTATTATAGCATTGGAGGGTAATGCCGTGATTGTAGTGGTATTATAGCATTGGAGGGTAATGCCGTGATTGTAGTGGTATTATAGCATTGGAGGGTAATGCCGTGATTGCAGTGGTGTTATAGCAGAGGGTAATGCCGTGATTGCAGTGGTATTCTAGCAGAGGGTAATGCCGTGATTGTAGTGGTATTCTAGCATTACAGGGTAATGCCGTGATTGCAGTGGTATTATAGCTTTAGAGGGTAATGCCGTGATTGCAGTGGTGTTATAGCAGAGGGTAATGCCGTGATTGTAGTGGTATTCTAGCAGAGGGTAATGCCATGATTGGTAGTGGTATTCTAGCAGAGGGTAATGCCATGATTGGTAGTGGTATTCTAGCAGAGGGTAATGCCGTGATTGTAGTGGTATTCTAGCATTACAGGGTAATGCCGTGATTGCAGTGGTATTATAGCTTTAGAGGGTAATGCCGTGATTGTAATATTATTATAGCATTGTTGGGTAATGCCGTGATTGTAGTGGTATTCTAGCAGAGGGTAATGCCATGATTGGTAGTGGTATTCTAGCAGAGGGTAATGCCGTGATTGTAGTGGTATTCTAGCATTACAGGGTAATGCCGTGATTGTAGTGGTATTATAGCATTGGAGGGTAATGCCGTGATTGTAGTGGTATTATAGCATTGGAGGGTAATGCCGTGATTGTAGTGGTATTATAGCATTGGAGGGTAATGCCGTGATTGTAGTGGTATTATAGCATTGGAGGGTAATGCCATGATTGTAGTGGTATTATAGCATTGGAGGGTAATGCCGTGATTGTAGTGGTATTATAGCATTGGAGGGTAATGCCGTGATTGTAGTGGTAGGGCTAAAGAATAGTTGGAGAAATCACACATCACATGCAATGGATCTACAAACATGGGAAATAAAGTGAAGCATTTCTCTTGTTTACATTTGGCTGTTCCCATCCGGTATCAGACAACAGCAGTTGCCAAAAATTAAGGCCATAGTGCTTTATACTGCTTTCCCATGATTGCAAAAACACAGCCTCCCTATGTTACATTTCACTGGCTTTCAAACACTCCACTTGCAGAAATAATTTATTTCTATTTTGTTTAATGGGAATATCTGACTGGGTCGTGAGATACCCGTTTCCAGAGGAGACCTGGGAAGAAAGCTCTGGATGTATATGGTTAACAGAATGCCAAACTAGACAAAGTCACAACATTCAAGCACAAATAAGAAAACACATTAGTCTGCCAGAATGAGAACTTAACAGACATAATAACAAAGTCTTAGTGTTCAGCATAAATTATACAGAAAGCCTGATAACAGGAAGATACAGCATTATTTACATAACAGGTCATAATGATTATTAATATTCTGAGGTCATGAAATATGGTAAGAGTATACTGGTGAAGGCGTAGGATAGTATGAGTAGAGAAGGGTAGAGTGTGATAGAGGGGATGGTAGAAATACATGTGAAAAAGGTACGAATGTAACCTCAGGGGGGTAATGTGTAGAGGGAGGGTAGGCTAAAAGTTAGTAGTGGAGATGCAGAGTAGAGGTAGAAAAAGGTATAAGGGTACCCGAGCCTGGGCTCATACAGGAATAAGCTTTGTTGAAGTGTTATTTTACAGAGATTTTCAAAAAGTGCAAGTTAGTAGTATTTTGACAGTTAAAGGAAGGGAGTGCCATGGTTTTGCCACAGAGCAGAGGAGTTTTACATCCAAGTCTGTTCAAATATTTGTAATCAATTAAAGTAAAATGAAATAACGTTTTTTCTACATTTGTTAATGTTTGACTAACGCCATCAGAAAACAGTGCTTGTGAAAGATTCAGGACCAGGATTTTGGTTCCCTTTATCGTAACTTTTAAAAAGTAAAAATTAGAGAGCAAGAATATGTGAACTCCTAAAGTCACATGCAAATATGGTACCAATATTTATGGCTATTACTTCCCGATGTCAAGTATCAACGCCTAGGGCTTGGAGGCACAGCATCATAACATTGCATCTTCATTTTCACTTTTTTTGGAAGGCTAAGTAGAATCAGTACAACTTCTAGATGCCAAGATGTTCAGGTAAAAGTGAGATATTGCTCTTGCCTACATGTGACTACTTTTTGGGCATCACAGAAATGAGGTTTGGCAACAAACCAATTTTTCCAGGGACATCTTCAGAATGGGGTTGGATAAATATGTTAGTGAGACTTAAGAGGGTTGGGGAGATGAAAGGGTTAAATGGAAAGGAGGGATGATTGGGAGGAAATGAGGTAAGGGTAGGGAGGGGCTTAATGGGTTTTAGACAAGTGTAGCTGGGTAAGTAATCACATTTTGACGTGAACTTGCTAAGGCGAGGTCACGTCGGTGACTACCTCTAGTTATTGCAGGAGAGCAGGTAGGCCTCAGGTTACAGGTGGATGGTGGGCTGCTCAATGGCAGGTAGTTTGTATAAGCTTTTTTTCTTCCTCTTTCTCTTCTACCATGCTGAATTGCAGTGGTTTTAATGGGCGCAGTATAATGGAGATGGTGATAGTGGTGGAATGCATGCCGCCGACTTGGCTTTTTCAGGGGTGTTTGTACCCTTTTGGTACAGGTACCTTTACAGAGGGGTGTGCCTTCATGGAATCATTGTTACAGGGAGTTTCTGGTTCGTGGATATTTATCTATTCCAAAAAAAAAATCTGTCTCTCTCGCCACTCTCTCCCATTCATAAAATAAAGCTGAGGGGATAGACAGGGGTCGATGCATCTGGTCAGCTCCATTTTCATGTTGGTCTCTGAACTTTTGCCGCTGTTGTCTGGTGAAGGCTGTTGTTTGGAGGCGTGGGGGTGAACAGGTTTTATTGTGTGGTTGGGTCCTTGTGTCGATCGGTTCAGGGGCCGAGTCAAGCACTCCGTTGGATCAAGGAAATAATACACCCTTCTTGTCTTCAGCTTTTTCTCAGCCCCATGTACATGTTGAGGTGCTCCACTCAGCTGATGTGGCCAGTAGCTTTTCATGGGCTCCAAGAAAGGTGGAATAATGGCTGCCACAGTGCGGTGCTGATTGTCAACTGAAGGGGAGTGTACAGAAGCTTTATGTCTGGAACTGTGCCTCATAATTTTGGTCCTTTTAGTAAGGAGGAGCATGTTTCTTGGTTGTACAGGGGTTTGCAGACAAAGTGGAAAACCATTCAGATCCAGGACTAGGTAAGACCTGGCCTTCTGTCAACTTTCATTCAGAGAGCAGTTGGAAAATTAGGCCAGATATTTTGGTTTTGGACTTCCTAACCTTCTGAAATTCATGTAAATGCAAGACTGGTTACTGTTACAACTTTCTGAGAGCAATGTTTGCAGTTTGTCCCCTTTGTTTCTCCATTTGTCCCCATATATTGGTGCTGTTAGTAGCACTACAGGGTAGCATACTTATCGGCAGTTGCACAGCAGGTAGCAGATTTGCCTTTCCTGTTGCTGACCGGTTGCTGACCGGTATGAGAGTTTGAGTGCTATCAAAAAGCCTATTATTCTAGCCACCTTCAAATTTTATAACAGCAGTAGTTATAATGTGTTGATAATTTATGTGCTCTTATCCCCCTCCCCTTTAGGTCTGGTTTAGAGTTTTACGCTAACAGGTGCGGACATGGGTAGTTGGTTGGAGGGGTCAGGGAATGGTTTGGTCAGGTTACCCATTGTGTTCTCTTGGGGATTGTTTAATAAATAAATAAACAAATAAATAAAGGGATATCTATTGGTGATTATGCCTTTTCAATGGTACAGATTTTCGCAGGGTGCCCCCCCCCCTCACCTCCTCACAGTTTTGGTCCGTTTTCCATAAATTGCATTTGCTTGATATTGAGAGCTGTTGGCTTCTTTGTTTATAAGATACTAAAGGTTGGTTTTGGCATTTCTGCAGCTTTGCTTTTTTCTTTCACTCTGTGGCTTTGGCTGGTGGTCTTCTATCTCAGCTTTAGGAGTTTGTATAGTGCCCGGTGGTTCTTAAAAAAAAATAGTGGTGTTTGTGGTGCATGCTGGGATGGATGTTTTGCTCCTTGGTGAGAGGATTCATGGGGGGGTGCATGCTGGGATTGATGTTGTTGGTTCTTGGTGAGAGGGTTCATGGGGGTGGGTCCAGACGTGGAGTGTCCACTTTCAGGCTTATGTAAGCCATTATGAGGACCGAGGTGGCAGTGTGGCTTGGTCCTGTTTATATTACTTAGTGTGTGTTGAGGGAGCAGAGTGTTATGGCTGGGGTTTGTCAGGGGAGGGTTTGGAGGTGTGAATTATGTGAGCTGCATATGAGTTGTTCAGCTTTAATGGCCATTGGGAGGGTGATGGCAGGCATAGCTGTACATAGTCAGGTAAACAAAGGCAGAAATAGATGACAGAGTTATAGGTGACGTGGAAGAGGTTTTTCTTGTGATAGTCTGACAGCTCCTTTTCAAGGTTTATAGGAGCTGTATTTAACATTCACTCATCAAATAGGAATTTGCATTGCTTCCGAGGAGTTATAGCATGGTCCTACAACCACCAGGACAGAGCATTAATGGAGTGTGTGTATGGTATACAGGTGTTTTTGATTTGGTATCAAGTAGTGGTCTTGTCATTTCAAGCTAATTTGGGGCCGTGCGGCGTTGTCGCCAGTAGGGGAGGGTTATGGCAGACATGGTTCTCAGCCCATGAAAGCTGCATTCTATTGTTCCATCACTGCTGCATCTTGGTCTTTCCTTGGAATAGACTTCTTTTTTGTTTTGTTTTGACATGTGAAAAGGCTGTCTCTGTGTTATGCTCTCGACTTGTACTTGTGAGGGTAATATGAAAAAATTGCCCCTAATTTGGGCTTTCTTTAAATTTTTTGGGCCTTTGGCATGTCCTGTACTGTGGTCACCTGATGGGCTTCTACTTGTAGGCATTTATAGCATCTATCATCTTTATTCAGTATTTGTATAATAATTTTAATTTTATAAATTACAAATGGACAGTTATATGAGACCATATGATGAAAGTTTACTGTTATGGTCTATATTCTGCAATTGACATGAGGAGTATAAAAAAAGAACGGACATACGGTGGTGTAGGGAATCGTCTCAGTTTTGTATTACGGTAATAGCTACTTTAATAGAGAAGGAGGGGTTCTTCAGCTGAGGCACTAATGGGTGCAGCTACATTAAGGCAGGTGACATTTCAGTGGACTGTCTGAGGGTCGAGTAAGGATGGTTTCCAGGGTATATGACATTAAGGTGAATGCTGTCCCAGTTAACTCTTATGGGACCACTGAACAAATTGGGTAAATCATTACAGATGGATGTTAGAAGATAATGAAAGACATTCGAGTTTCAGGCTTCATACTCATTCTGAATTTTCATGCTATGCAAACCCCTGCAACAGGCTGACGCACTGCCAAGCAGCATAAACAGCAATATTTTATTAGGGGTAGGTCTGCTTTGTTATATTAACAAGCTAACGGTTCATTAGTGCCCAGGTCTGACAGGTTTGTACGCATGTGTGGTAGCCTTACACTTGATTATGTATCATGACAGCCATTTGCATATGATAGCACTTGGTTAGGTTTCACCTCTTACACAATAGTGTCATTGGGTAAGGTTTAATAGGTTGGTGCATTGATTGGGCATGGTGGTAGACTGGTGTTTAGTAGTTAATGGTAGGGTGCTTGAACATGCAGATACAGTTCTTCCAGGGGATTTGCAGGTAATTACAGAGGTGACAGTGAATTTGAGGATGAAGGTATTTGGGGAATTTTGAGATTATGGGCCAGAAGGAAGGAAGCTGGAAGGAATAATTTTAACAAGGGTCAGGCCATATTTTTCAGACAAGATAGACAACAAAGTTAGAGAGAATGACAATAGATATATTGTTTCATTATCACTACATTATTGTAGCGATACAAAGGTCATCACTGAAGTTATTAAGAAACATTGGCCGGTGTTGCTGACCGATGA
This sequence comes from Protopterus annectens, assembly GCF_019279795.1. NCBI lineage: Eukaryota > Metazoa > Chordata > Ceratodontiformes > Protopteridae > Protopterus > Protopterus annectens. The sequence goes on from NC_056732.1 coordinate 1,790,387,640, forward strand.
AAACATAAAATGAATCTTTAAAGGATACTTTATCATCTGGATAGGGTCAAGACACCCTATTTTAATGTAAATACTCTAGTGTATGTTTCCTTTTTGGAATTGTAGGTACTGTAAATATATTGTCAAGGGTAGTAATTTTGTTGATCCAGATACTGTGGTTAACTAGAAGTTCAAGGTTCAAGGTTAGGGCTGATTGTAATACCAAGAACATAGTGTACCTGGCTCAGTGTACTGAATGCCCATGTTTTTATGTGGGTAAGAGTAATCGTAAGTTGAAAGAACACATTAGGAACATCTGTATTCTATTAATATACGATATAATGCATAATGCCTTAGCCAAACATGTGGTAGCCAAGAGGGTCAACCATGAATTTAAGTTCTGTGTTACAGATCTGGTATTTGCATCTGCTAGGATGGGTGATATTGGGAATAAAACTGAAATGTTCGAATTATAATGGACTATTACGTCACACGCAAATAAAGGCTCAGGTTTGAATGATCATGTTCCACTTAAACTTGCCCTTAGATACATGCATACATACAAATGTTTCAAGCACGGGCATTAAAGCCCTTCTAGCTTGCCAATATGCCAAAACACTTATTCCCATAATAAATGTCCAGGCTGTTCTTAAAAATATCCAAACTAGTACTTGCTTTAATGTAGTTTGGTAGTCTGTTCCTTGCATCAGCTACTCTGTCAGAGAACCAATTAGTACACTTCTAATTCCTATATACATCAGTTATCTGACGATTCTGTAGTACTTTTTGATAAACCCAAACATTCCCAGAGGTAGTTGTCCCTAAATGCCCTATATACCTGAATAAGATCTCATCTTAAATATCTGTAAGAGACACTGTACAAGTTCAGACATCCGTGGATGCCCTTAGTATATTTCCGCTGTACTCTTCAGTTTACTCATTGCTTGTTTTCCTATAGAGTTTCAATATTGTTATTCCATACTCAAGTTTGGTTCTAATGTAACTAACAAACAATAACTTCATTATGTTTCCTAGACTTTATAAATCTTTTTATACAACCTATAGTTCTATAACTATCATTAGCCAATTGGTTGATATGATTAGAAAAACTCATAGCTGAATCTACCCATATACCGAGGTCCTTAAATGAGTCTACAGTTTCAATCACTGTGTGCTGTATTAAATATTCCCCTTTCAGTTTGTCTCCCAAATCTCATATGCTTAGTTTTTGATCCATTGAATCAACATATTATTCTCCTGTGCCCAAATGGTCAATTTAGTCAAATTATTTTGCAGACATGCCTTATCTGCAACACTGTGATCAGTTTATCCAATTTCAGGTCGTCAGCATATAGACAGTAGAACACCTCAGATGCAAAAGTAAGGACAGAAAGATACAATCTAAACAAGTAAGGGCCTAGTACAGAGCCCTGTGGGACACCTTGACTGTAACCTAAGATTTCACCTGTCCAGTTGGTGCGTGATACTTGCCATGTCCTATTTGTAAGCCATGCAGCTATCCATCTTATCAACAGTACATCAATACCTAGTTGTACTAATTTATTGACCAGTGTTTTGTGCAGGACCCTGTCAAATGCTGAAGTTAAATCTATATAAATCGCATCCCAGCACAATTTTTCATTCACAGCTGCTGTTATATTCTTCTAGAGCATCATGTTACAGGTGGTAATAGATCTATTTTCAACATATGCATGCGGATATATGGTTTCAAGTCCCAACCCTATCCATTTCTGACAATACTTTATCCAGTATTACCTTCTCCATTATTTTTCCACAACATGAAAGTAGACTTAACGGTCTGTATGTTTCTGGGTTTGTCCTACACCCCTTTCCCTTAAAGACAGGTTTAATAAGCGCATGTCTCCAATCTTGAGGAATATCCCCATATTTATATGACCTAGTGAATAATAGCTGTAATGGCAGTGTAAGTTCTTGCTCAAGTGTTCTCAGGTCATTGTTACTTATTCCATCTCCTCCCTGTGCTTTGTTTGGATTCAGTTTGCAAAGTTCTTTTTCAATATAATCTAATTTAATTTGATTCCAGTATCTGGGGTTACCTGGATGTCACTAGGACAACTTACCACCCCCCTTTTGAGGAACAAAACTGTTTTGCATAAGACTTTCAATCTGTTTTGTCTGAGAATAAATTTCAGAATCTGCACACAGTTTATCAATTTGTGTATCTTTACTCCTTCCACATCTTATGCATCTCTAAAAAGGTTTCCTATTTCCCTCAATATCTTTAAATTTTCTTCAAATTGTTCTTCATCTTGTCTAACACTATGCTTAATCCGTTTTTCCAGCTCATTTCAGTTTTCAAAGCTGTAGTATGACCTCTCTCCCATTTCTTATATTTTTGTCTCTCACCTTAATCAGGTATCTTGTTCTTATGGAAATATACCCCCTGATGTTGCGTGCCTAGATCCTGATGTTAAACATTTTTTTTTACTTTTTTGCACTCAATTTCTCTTTCAAAACTTTCCACATTCCATCTGCAGTTTTTCCACTCAACACCTCACTCCATTTAGTTTTATATAGTAATTGTTTTGTTTCCCTATAATCTGTAATTAACCTTCTGTGCATTGGCTTAGATTTCAGTTTGGCAGAATTATCTAGCAACAAATTAACCTTTATGACCCCATGATCGCTGGACATCAATGGTGGTAAAACTTGACTTGAAGTTGCAGTACGTCCCCTGGTAGTTTTTTTTTTTACAATCTGAAGTATTTGTTGTTTCTGAATATATAGTCAGTGCATAATTTCTTTAAGAACGTTGTTGAATCAATATTATTGATTATATTAGATGCAGAAATTTATATAAATTAGATGTATTTGATTTAAGCTTGGTTGGTTTGGACTTTGCATATATGTATATATATTTTTTTATATTTTAATAGTAGGATATGAAATTGTTATATTATGTGTGTATACACATATATATTTTGAAAGTTGCATTTGCTGACTTATCCTACACGTTTAATAGATGCCCTAGGCATATTTTAACTTTGATTGGTTTAACTATTTAAGGGGGATTGTTTTTTGTATGCATTTAATTTGATGAAGTGATGTGTATGCGAGTCGTGAAAGCGCTTATTCCATTAAGTGTCTTTTGCCTTCTTTCTGGTGTGCATGTTGTTTTGATATTTCATAAAACAAACCAGAAGTATCTCACCTGGATAAAAAAGATCTTCTCTTCCTGCTTTTTTTGATATTCTTTGAGGAATTTCCTTTCTGATTCTAGAGCAGATGCTATGATTTTCAGCTTGCTCTGGAAATTAAATAAGATTAAGTTAATACATACTTAAAACATTTTTAAACAGTAAAAGTTTCATATTTTAAGTCCTAACTAAATAATTGTTATAATGCTGCAACTAAAGTAAAATACCCAAATCCTAAAAAAAAAAATATTAATATGGCCTTGCAATTACATAGCAAAACTAAGTCACCTCAGACTGTTTTAGGATTTTTTCAGCAATTGCAGGTTAAAGCAATATCTACCTGGACTCTGGACCTGTGATTAAAACACATAAGATGGCCAGCATCACAGGCTGTAATTCTAGGTGGCCAGTCCTACATACACCATTGCAGTATAACTGGGATATCATAGTCTGGAAGATCCTCAGTTAGAAGTCACAATGAAAAAAATAACAATTAGAAAATGAATGTTGATATTAAGATATGTGGGTTCTACTCAGAATTTGGGACCGAGATGATACTTGGACACATGTCAGGGCTGGAGTAAGTCAAAATCATTCTGTGTTGTTTGACTTATAAGCAAGGGCATGGAATCAAAGTCCAAGAGAGTTAATTCTACTGTATTTGGCCCTCATCAGGCCGATTATGGAGTACAACATCCCCTTCGGTATGTACCAGATTATGCACATGCAACAACTGGAATGTCCAAAGAAGTTCCTCACAAAAAAAAGTACGGGGCATAAACAGCATGTCTTATGCAGATCACCTCAAAACCCCATCTCTTTGCTCTTTCCTACAGACTGCAGAGACGTGATCTATGCCTTGCATACAAGGGATCCTTGGATTCCAGTCTGATGGACCTTTTATATAACTGCAAAATGAAAAGCATCACAATTACTCTATCTAGGGATTGAAACTTTGCTTGCAACAAATTAGTACATAATGGAGTGACAGGTAGTTCACCTTCTCTGGGAAAAGCTTCCCATCAATGTGAGGCAGAGCTCTTCCCGGACTCTGGACCAGTGGATGAGAAATCTGAAATACACCCTGGGTCTAGCACTTATGTAAATCTTGCTTTAGCTTACATATTCCCCATCTCCAAGGCATATAAACTTGTGGGATACAATTAAGACGCTTGGCTAGATTTATAAAGGTCCCAGTGGTCATTAGGTGAGTATACACCTATGAACCTATCTGACTGCAATGTAAACAGTATTGTACTAGAGGGCAGATGAATGCCATTCTTAGAACAACACAGTAAAAGACGAGCCCTTCTATCACTTTGTTGTGTCCAGGTGAAAGCATAAAAATAAAGGTATTAATCCAAAAAGGAGAAGGAGAGTCCTGGTGTTTTGATAAGCATCCATTCCCATTATTCAGGTACCTGCACAGACTGGTCAGCATGTGGCCAGGGTGCCCATACTTGCTGTCACCTCAATACCAGGCTGTGTGTAAAAGCACTTTAAGGAGGTATCAATAGTACGGTTTGCTAATAACTCCTGAGCACTTACAAAGGTGCTAAAAAGTAACAGAATACAGCTTATGTTTTACTGGTAGAAGTTACAACAGGAAAAAAATATGTGGTCAACAGTACTGTTTGCCAATATTTATTTAATTTCACATTTGTTTACTGGGATAGTCCGACTGGATATATGTCCATTTTCAGCAGAGGCCCAGGGAGAAAAGCTCCAAATAGACAAAATTACAAAGATAACATTTAAAAATATAAAAAAGTATAAAAACAATGTTTACAACAAAGAATAAAAACAAAGTGATTATGTACAATGATTTGTGGTGTTACCCAATAGGGACACACAATTCACATGGTCAGACACAGTTAAAGGCAGGAGACATTACATAGCATACAAAGCTTGGTGAAATAGTTACCTGTTCGATATTTAGAGATTCTCCTTTCAGTATTTAACTTAATCAGGGTTGGTAAACGGGCAAAGCCAATTCATTTTGAGATACTGTTGGAGGTTATTTTTGAATAGTCCTATGGAGGAGGATTGTAGGGTTATATGGTTTGGCAATTAATTCCAGGTTTTGCCAACAAAAGTTGTTAAACAGGGATTCACCAGCAGCATTGTTAGCTTTGTGAGTTTGGATGAGCAGTTTGTTGGCTGATCGCAGGGATCTCAAGTTGCTATAGGGCTTAATGATATTTACAAGTGAGGGAGTATCCTCAGGGTGGTACAAAATTTTGCACGCTAAGAGTTGATTGAATTGAATTAGACTGGGCAGTTCTAGCTACTCTAGTTGTTTCAGATTCTGGCAGTGGTGGGCTCTAAGTGGAGCCAGTGGTAAATTGGTTAACATGGTTGTAGCTATGTGAGAATTTACCCAATTCCGATTTGTTGAGGTTTGAGAGTACCAGTGAGGCATATAGTAGAGCAGAATGTAGGTGTGACCGAGCAATTACAGTCTTAGCCAGTGGGGTTAAAATTGTTTTGTTTCTATACGGTGATCCAAGCTTCTTATTGATGGACTGTATAGTTTTGTTGACCTGTAGGTCAAATTTAAGATTATGGTCTATGATAACCCCTAGAAATTTAGTGTGTTGATCTGGGGAGATAGTGGTACCATTGTTGGACAGAGAAAAAGTGTGCAAGATCTGCTAGTGGGGGTGAAGAGTAAAAGTTTAGTTTTAGTGGGGTTCCGCAGTAGGCACTGGTTGGCGAGCCAGTTCTCAATAGTGTTAAATGTATTTTGGGTTAGGGTTTGCAGTTCGGATGGGGTGGTGGCTGAGCAGATCATAGTGGAATTATATGCATATTGAATGCAGGTAGCTTTAGGGATAGCAGTGTGAAGGTTGTTGATAAAAATAGAGAAGAGTAGTGGACCTAGTATGGAGCCTTGAAGGACACCAAGTGTGAGAGGTAGCTGGCTAGAGAGTTTGCCCTGCCATAGTACCGCCTGTTGTCTACCAGGTCAGATAGGACTGGAACCACTAGATTGTGTGCTTATTGAGGGAAATAGATTTGAGGGAGAGAATGAGAAGTTCATGGTTGACCATGTCAAACAGTTTTCATAGGTCAAGAAACGGGGAGGAGGATAGCCTATTGTTATTCCTATTTTGGTTTATGGTGTTAGTAAAGGAAAGGAGGGCTGAGGTGGTGCTATGGTTTGGCCTGAAGCCATGCTGGGAGTTAGTAAGTTATTCTGTATAAGGTATTATATTAGTAGATTGTGCACACATTTCTCCATTATTTTGTCTAGAGGGGAGAGAATGGTAATGGATCTATAGTCGGATAGGTCTGTAGAACTTTCACCTTTGTGGAGTGGGATGATATTTTCCAGAGGGAGGGGATAGCACTTTTGGATAAGGTTCTGTTGACTAGGATAAATATGGGATATGCAATAGCATCTGCTGCCATTTGTAGGTATTCTGCAGGGAGGAGGTCAGCAGTGAGGGAGGTAGGTTTTAATTTTTTTTTTATAAAAGTGTTTTGATAAAACTAGTAGATACCAGTTGGAAGCTAAATTGTGGGCAATTGGTGGGCTGGTTAGGGGAGTGGTTTAGTTTGGTGGGGGTTAGCTGATTTGCTAGGGATTGTATTGTTTCAGTGAAAAAGTTATTATAAGCAGCGGCTATGGTCTCAGGGGAGCTATGGGTGTCGTTAGCTGGGGTTGGGGTGGTAGAATGACCTGGATGTAGAAGTTGATTTTGGCCTGCCCAGAACTTTTGAGAGTGGTTTTGGTGTTTTTGTAAGAGATTTTGGTAAAAGATTTTTTTGTCTAGTAAAATAGATTTTTTTAGCATCGTTCCCAAGTTGACAATATTTTAAATGGTCAAGTGGGTCTTTAGTTGATTTCCAGCTGGCCCAGGCTTTGTTCCTAATGTTGATTTTAGATTTGGTATCCTTTGTGAGCCATGGTGCTGTATTTGATCTAGATTTTATTGTACGTGCTGGAGCATGGGAATCAAGGATACTTAGGAATTTAGTGTTGAAGTGAGCTAAAGATTTTTTTAGTTTTGATCAGTCAACTGCTTTTAGTTCATTTATGACAATAGGAGCGACAAAGTTATTAAGTGTTTTATATTTGGTCTGGTGTGGGTTTCCTGCCTTATGTTTTACGATATAGGTTAGAAGATGGTCACTAAGGTTTGGGGGGGTTCGGAGGAGCAGTAAAGTCACCAAGAACTATGGTTTCTTGGGGATAGGTAGTGGATAACCAGTGAAGGATATCCTACAGATCATTTAAAATTGTTGCCTGGCAGAATATATGCACAGACGATATTCAAGCATTTGTTTTGACTGATCTGTAGTTTGGTTATGAGGAGTTCTGCGTGGGTAACACTGACTCCGAAGTATTTATCAAGGCTTTGGTATGTATGGATACAGGGAATATATGTTGAACTATGTTAAAACTAACTTCTGGCTGTAAGTTTAAATTAGATGTATTTTTGCAACGATTTATGCACTATGTTATAGCCATATTTTATACACTTACAAAGGTTGTTACAAAGTAACAGAATGCAGCTTATGTTTTACTGGTAAGAGTTACAACAGGAAGAAATATTTTAAAAGAATTTCTGGGAAGCTTAGTTAATGCAGAAGGCATTGTTAACGCTAATAATTACTTATATGTAAAATCAATAACAAGACCTAGGCAGGCCAGAGTCTCTACCTTAAATCTTTGAAGGAGGCACATGATAAATATGCAAAGGAGTCCTTAAAAAACAAAGTATTTCAGCTCCGTAGCTACAGAATGCTCACACACAGTGTAAATATAACCTATTTTTGCCCTTTTCATGGGTTTACAATTACAGCGTAACTTGAGAGTTTGCATATTTTCTGAAAACACATTGCTTATAAAAAGCCTTATGTCCACATTATTACAGGCAGTTTGTCCCAAATAAGAATCAAAACAAGGAAAAGGGCACACTCCACAAAAAATCTTGCAACATCTTGACAACCCAGAGACAGATGCAAGGATTTCCTTTGTGGACTTCAGCTCTGCATTTAATACAATAATTCCAGAACTTTTTCACTTGGAACTCTCCCAGCTTTCCATTCCTGCTTCCACCGGTCAATGATCACCAATTTTCTGACCAATAGGGAAACAGCAGGTGAAACTGGGGAAATTTACATCTAGCTATCACACGATTGATACAGGTGCCCCCAGGGATGTGTGCTCTACCCACTGCTATTCTCCCTCTACACTAATGACTGTGCTCTACCCACAGCTATTCTCTCTCTACACTAATGACTGCACCTCTAAGGACCCCTCTGTCAAAGTTATTAAATATGCAGATGATACAACTACCACTGGGCTCATCAGGAATGGTGATGAGTCTGCATACAGATGGGAGGGTGAGCATCTAGCCCTTTGGTGTAGTCAGAATAATCTGGAAAGTACAGTTGTGTACACTTACCATAAATGTAGATATTAGAGTGTATTCACTGTTGCAGTTATCACACTTGGTTTATCTGCCTGCAGGTAGCCCTCAGTCGGCCCGAACACCAGAGACTTAGTATTTCTGCATCGGATGCAGTCACTCCAGGACTGATGCCAGGTCATCAGGGATATAAAAACAGGCAGCCAATGCCATTACATCAGGTTTTCTTACCCCAAATGTCAGGACCCCCCCACCAAAATAGGGAACTAAGTTATGGTGGGGAAAACACCACCAGTAAAAGGTAAATACCAATACCCCTGAAAAGGGTGAGTAAATAGCCATAGAGAGGAGAGAGAGATAAACCAGGGGGCTGGAGGGAGGGAAACCAGGACTGCAACAGTGAATAAACTCCAACATCTACATTTATGATGTGTACACAACTGTACTATGTTCTTCGTGTTTCACTGTTGCAGTCATCACACTTGGGTAGATTCCCAAAGATGAAGAAGGGTGGAGGCAGTCAAGAAGAGTTAGGGCTGGCCAGTAGGCCTTGCAGGACTGCTGTTGCAAAACCTGTCCTGGATTTAGAAAATATAGGCAGGTGGTAATGCTTGGTGAAGGTGTGTACATAACTCCAGGTAGCAGCTTCCAGGATGTCACTGGTAGGGACTCCCCTGAGAAATGTGGTCGAGGTTGCCCTAGTGAAATGTGTTCTGACCCCCTGAGGGATTGGTTTCCCATGGTGCTTGTAGCAGAAATGGATGCAGTGTGCTATCCATTTGGAAATTGTTTTGAAATGGCCTTGCCCTCTGCCCCTGTTGCAAAGCAAAGCTGACTAGTAACTGGTCAGATTTCCTGAAGGGCTTAGTCCTATCAAAAGTAGAATCTGAGCTGTCTGTGCACGTCCAAGGAGTGCAGGATCCTTTTCCCTTTATTTTCAGGATTAGGGATGAAGGTTGGCAAATGGATGGGTTGGTTGAGAGCCACAGTAGACACCAATTTAGGCATAAAGGAAGAGAGTTAGTCCTGAGGGAAACTCTGTCAGCATGGAAAATAATGAAGGGTTCCACAGTCACATGTGCTTGTAGCTCAGACACTCTTCTAGCTGAAGTGATGGCCAGAAACAAGGCTGTTTTCCAAGAGAGGAATTTTAACTCTGCTGATGCTACAGGTTCAAAGGGGGGAGTGTGAGCTTTTCCAGTACAAAGTTAAGGGCTCAAGCAGGGGTGGGTGCTCTCCTTGGTGGCCTTAAGTTGTTTGTCCCTTTCAGGAACTGTTTGAGAAGAGGGTGCGAGAAGAGAGGTGGCTCAGTGTTGTAATGAATTACCCCGATAGAGAGCAGGGATAGAACTTGGTTTTGTGCCTCTGCCCACTGGTTTGGAAGAAGGCCTGAAAACCCTTCTGGGGTTGTCAGAGAGTGGAAGTAAAATTTGTACCCCTAGGATACAATGTTGAGGACCCATCGGCTTTTGGTGATAGACATCCAGTTTTTTATCATGAAGGGCAAGTTTTCCTCCTAGGGGCACAAGCAGTTGGGCAGAGGTGGGGAGTGGAGTAGGTAAGTCATTGTGAATTCTTTCTGTAATGGGGTGGCTTAGCACTCCCTGCTTCGGAGGTGGAGTTACTCCATTGCTTACATCTCTGCATACCCTGAGGCTATAGTCTTGGGGGTCTGTTTCCCCTGTGTCTAGTTTGAGATGAACTTTAGGGGGTTGGAAAGGACCAATGTTTCAAGGGGCAATGCCTAACTGAATCTGGGAGGGTGTACTTTTAAGAATTCTTTAATTATCTGCATAGATTTAGCTTTTTCTTCCATCTTTTTAAGAACCTCTACTGCTTTGGTGCCAGATTGTCCTTGTTCAAAGGAGTCTAATAACTTTGATTTGACATGGTCTGGCAAGGTCTGCTCCTTAATCCAAGCATGCCTTCTTAGTGCAGAACCAGTGACTCCTGCCCTGCAAGTTGTTTCTAGGGCATCAAAGCTACACTGCAATGTATGCTTGCTGACTTGGCTTGCAGAATGCATACGCTCTTGAAATTTTTATTTTCTGCACAGTCTGTAAAGGTAGCTATTTTTTTGCTTAATAAGTTCCATAATATGTTGTTGGCACTTCAGCATGTGAAACGGACAATTCAAAGCACTAATGGCGAGAGTTGCAGAGGTATATTCTTGCTTGACACAACTGTCCAAAGCTCTGGAATCCCTGTCTGAAGGGGTGGTATTATTAGCTGTAGTTGCTTTGATACCTTTAGGGCCCTGGGAGATCATCTCTGGGTCAGCAGTAGGATTTTTGTAGTACTCTGTAGTACCTGTCTGGTTTCCTAGGAGCAGGGGGTAAAGTATCAGGAGTAAGACTGGATTCCATAAAGTTATCATCCACAACCCCCAGGACTGGGGGTATTGCTAAAGGTCTATGTTGTGGCAAATCTAGAAATTGTCTGAGTCTCTTTTTGGACTGAGGATAATCTTGGCATTAAATGGAAATGCTCTCTATGCAAGGTTTTACCAAAAGAAAAGTCCTCTGGAGGAGAGGCAGAGGGAATGGATTCCTCTGCATCTGAATCCTCATAAGCAGATAAGTCCACGTCTTCATAATCAGATACTTCAGGGTCGGACTCTTGGTCTGTTGAAGCTGCTGGGGACAGGTCTCTTTCTCTTAGCAGGGGAAGGATGACTTCCCCTAATTAGCATAATAAGGTCTTCTGCCATTTTAAGCATTTGATGTTGTGGCAAGGGAGCAGGTGCATGAACTTTGCTCATCAGTTTTCTAGGCGTAGCGCGTACTCCTGGCCTTAGAAACTTGGTAGTTTGAAACAGAACTGAAGACATGAAAGTAGCAGCCATGTTGAACATCAGTAGTGGAAAGAACTTTGAAGTCTGTGCCTGCTCAGTGGCTCCGGAATAATCCAAGGTACAGACATCCGCAGGTTCCAAGAGTCTTGCGGCATACCAGACTCCGAACGGGTCTCGGTAGAGGCCTGCAAATCCATTGAAGTGGGCATCAGGGCCTAAGAAAAGCACCTGAGTACAGTGAACTGCTGACTAGCTTAACAGAAGCATTGTTGGCAGCTTTGGACCTGTGCTGTCTGTCTCTGTCTTTATCCTTATTTTTTTTGGAAGATCTGTAGTCTGATGGCTTACTGATCTGTAGTCGGATGGCTTACTGAAGCCATTTTGGGATACAGAGATAGAGGAAAGTATTTAGTGACAATAAGGGCCCAACAATGAATAGTTCAGGTGTTGAACAAGGCACAAAACTGACAGTGAGGTACGTCATGGTCTGGACCTAAACAGGTGATGCAGTAAGAATGGAAATCTCTGTGTGGCATTTGCTTTCCACATGCAAGATGATTGTTAACTAAAAGGATCCCCAATGGGGTACTTGGCTTTAGAAGACTTCAGGATGATTCAATTCATAAACAAACTCAGGTAGCAGCCAACCAGCACTCGTGTGAACTGCTTCTGCTTCGGGCTCCACTGCAAGAAAGACTGATGTAATTACATCGGCTGCCTCTTTTTATAACCCTGACAAACTGACATCAGTCCTGGAGCGACAGCATCAGACACAGAAATACTAAGCCTCTGGTATTCGGGCCGACTGAGGGTTACCCGCAGGCAGATAACCCAAGTGTGATGACTGCAACAGTGAAACATGAACATCTGAACACTTAACTGTGGAGATGAAAGTGAACTTTAGGAGTGGTACTACAATATTATCTACCCTCTTTATATTTAACACTGCTGTGTCAGTTGTGGAATCCTTCAAGTGTTTGGAATCTATAATTTCCTGGGACTTGAAGTGGGAGACCAATGTAGGCTCCATCATAAAAAAGGCACAACAGTGAACGTACTTTCTGCAACAGCTGAGGAAGTTCATCCTCCCACAGGAGCTGTTGATTCAGTTCTATACAGCAGTCTGAGTCTGTTCTCAGCTCATCCATAACAATGTGGTTTGGATCTCTGTCTAATCATGACAAAAATAGGTTACAGCGAATAGTCAGGTCTGCCAAAAATATCATTGGTGCTAGTTTGCCCTCCTTACAGAACCTGTAATATTCTAGAGTCATGAAAAGGACAGGAAAATCACCACCAAACCTTCACATCCAGGCCACCATCTTTTTGAACTATTACCAGGTGGTGCTGCGGTAGCGTTGTCGCCTCACATAAGATGATGTCCTGTTCTCAGCTAGAGCGTCTTCTGTGTGAAGACATGCGTGAATGGGTGTACCTTCGTTGAAGGTTGCACGTCAGGGCCAGCAACTCTGCATGTAAAAATCTACTGCCAATCATTAGCGGACCGGAGTTCCACTGTGGCGGCCCCTAACTGGGAAAAGCCGAATGACACAACAACAACAACCATCAGTCAGGCATTATAGATTAATATGCACCAAAACAAGCAGATATAAGAAGAGTTTTTTTCCAGAGGCCTAGTTCATAAATGGTTAACTCAGCTTATTAGGTTGGGATATTTTTTCCCAAGCCTCTGAAGATTCTGAAACACAAAAGACGACTAAACGGCCCAAACTTCACCAAACCAGTAAAAAATGTAGAAATTAACCGGACTTCAATGTGAATAAAATACTGTTAAAACACATCACATAAACGCTTTCATATTTTATTTGCAGAAGTCTCCATGAGAGATGAAAGCACTTGGGCAGTGTTTTAACTAATAAAAAAAAATAGCAATTTTATTCGGGTCTATATTACAAAATCAAAGTTACGGAACTTTGAATACCATATGGTCGACACCATGTGATCAAAATTCTGTAACGTTGAAATTAAAAAAATAAATAAATACATCAAATAAAGGAAACTTACCCTGATGGGTTAAAGCAGGGGGGGCAAGCCGCCCCTGCACCCCCTGCTACTTAAATATACCAACTCCAAGATTGCACTACAGTATACGAAAGGGAAATCTTCCCTTTCCGCACTGTAGCGCATTGAAGTGCAATCTCGGAGCTGGTATATTTAAGTAACAGGGGGTATGGGGGGGGGGGTCCTGTCAGGGCAACTTTCCTTTATTTTTTTTTTAATTTTGAATTTATGGAACTTAAAAATCATACGGTGTCGACTATATGGTATTCAAAGTTCAGTAACTTCGATTTTCTAATACAGACCCTTTTATTCATGTTGAAGTCCAGTTAATTTCTACATACTGTTACTACTTGCTTTCAGAGTTTCAGTATTTATTGCACAGAGTTGCACTTTGCACCTTGTATGTATATGTATATTTACTTTTTTGTCTTGTTCTTAATAGTTGTATGTATGTCATTTATGTAATTCATTCTTGGACAGTCTCTGAAACCAGAGTCAGATAATGTGTGCATACTTGGCCAATAAATGTGATGGAGGTCCAAGGGAAATGTGCCAATCTTTCAAGGATGCACAATCCTCAAGCTTAATTTAGTGACTTCAATACAGACGTCTAAAAAGTAGAAGTCGGTGGGCATTCAGAAATTATGGAGCTGGAACAGTGTCATTTTTTATATTTCTCATAGGCCCTCTTTAAAAAGGGCGGGTGAGATAGAATCCAGTGGATATTCCGGTTTACCTGGGTATTTATTTTTTTTTACTTTTTGTCCATGTAGATTTTTGGGGGGCCATAGTGGTGCAGAGGTTAGTATTGTCGCCTCACAGCAAGAGGCTCACCAGTTCGATTGTCAGCTGGGTTGTCATGTCCTCCCTGTGAGTTTCCTCCGGGAGCTCCGGTTTCCTCCCACACCCCAAAGACATGCTACAAGTGGATTGGACATGCTAAAATTGGCCCTAGGCATGAGTGCGTGCATGTGTACCTTCTGTAGAAGGTTGGGTGCCGGGCTGGCAACTCAACACCTTAAAAACTCTACTGCCAATCATAAGCGGACAAGGTGATCAGCTGTGCTGGCCCCTAACCAGGAAAAAATGAGAGAGAGTTTTTGTGTGACTTTTGTGTTGTTCTTATTTATGCAAAGTAAATACAACACAGTTTCACCCACATTCACATAATCAGAATCCCACATTACAACAGCAGGTACAGAGTACATTTAATGGCAGCAGATCTAGACAGGCAAATCACACTGTATAGGAGTTGGGGTAGATTATTTTATTATTTTAATGTCTTCATTTGTACTATACTACTGTAGTTTCAGATTGCATATTTATTTATGCTGCAGCCAATTAACCACTGCGCTGGAGAAATGTAAACAGCCAAGGTAGGTGGGATCTCTGTTTCTTCAAACTAATGCCTTGCTACAAGATTAGAGAAGGGCTTGTCTGAAAGTCTGTAGAAATTACCAGCATTTGTATGGAGGTTGGAGGACAGGATAATCAGTGTGGGGTGAGTTTCAGCCCAGTGAACCAAAAGTGAAACCTGAAAGTGATGAGGGAGAAGGTGGCTAATGAAATCTGCTTAAGGAGGAAAGTTATTTTGGAAGAGTAACAAATAGTGCATTAAGAACCCTGGACCTTGAAAGGCCAGGCAGCATGCCATTGCATGTGCATGCTTGTGTATTGCCTCTGCCTACACATGCCTGAGGGGTATGGGGGTACCTAGTTCCCTTGCAAGGTCCTAGTGTGATGTCATTGTTGCAAAACACAATCATTCCTGAGTGCATTCCCACATGTACATAATTACGTGGTCATTCCTATAAGAATACACAAATGAGCAATGTTCAACCAAATTGGGTCTTCCAACTAACAGTCTGCATTGGAACACTGACATTACTAACCACATTCTGAGAGAACCTTTAGTAGACAGAAACTTAACTCTTCAATAAAATGGAAAATCATTAAATGGTTCATGAATTCACACACAGACCTCATCAGGATAAACATAACTGATGTTACAGTTTCCCCAATGAAAATATGATACAATTTAGGACAATACTTGAAAAATAAGGGGCTTTATGAAAGTCAGCCTTTTAGAATATCACTTTTTCTTAGAAGTTATTTATACTCTTCCAATTAATACCATGCCCAGTTTACTTTTTATTTAGAATGCATTTTATTTTGAGTTTTGGCCAAAGATACAGCATGCATTATATTTCCATACTGTTTAGGATTCAGTCTCTGCCTTGTACCCATGGAAGCTACACTCTTCTAGTACATGCAAATAAGGGAGTTCTAGCACCCCCAAAACCCCGCAGGGGATGAAGTAAGCATTAGAGAATGAATGAAAAATTATAGGCAAGTTGTTATTCTTATCATAAAATAGAATTAACAACTCACAGTATAATTTACAGAGGAACTTCACCATTTTAACCACTGTTAAATGCACAGTCTTGGCCAGGATTCACAAAAGTCCTATGAAATTAAACCACTCCAAAAATGAATCCGTAAATTTAAAAGCAAACAAATCTGTATGAATATAGTATAAAAACAAAGCATCGAATTAAGTAGGAGATAGTAAGCCACAGCACCTTGCAATGTCCTGCATCATAGTCTCGGGTTGATATGACACAGAATGGCATACCAAAGGTCAGAGTAAGTTGCGATACCCTTGCACTGGCCTAGTAATCAAGGAGCCTCATTCTCCACCACTGGCAACAGTGAAGGACATACACAATGGGAGGATCACAAGTACACATACAGTAAAGTACAATTTCCCTTAAGAGCATACAAAGATCACAGTCAGTCTGGGGCTGGTTTCTGCCTCTTTCGCCATATCCCCAACAAGACTCCCCACTGGCACAGCTATAGGGTTAAGATTTCATCTGAGAGGTCAAGCCAAGACCTTCAGCACCCTCTCTGTCCAACCAGTGCTTCGTGTCCCTGCCCAAATAGCTCACACTCACACAGATTTGATTCATATACAAACACACAGACACTCCTGGGAAATGCTGGCACAGGTTTACTAGCTATGCCCCCTTCTACCCAAACTAGAAGGTAGTTATCATGGTCACCAACCCCTCTTTATCAGCTACTTAAGGCCCTTGCAAAGGGTGACTAATTCTACTGTGTAATGTTACTATTATCCAAATGGTAAGTGTGACCAAGAGCAAGGCTATTTAGGAGTGGCCTGTACATATGCAAGAGCTTAAATATGTCTCACAAATACCAGCCACAAAGATAGGCTTAAATTTATTATTTAAATATATTTAAAATATAAGAACAAGACAATACACAGTGACTTCAGAGTTCAAAATCACAGGAAATATTTTAAAACAACATTGCAGGGCAGTCTCAAATAGATATAGATGGAACTATAGCAAAGATTAGTTAAGATGTGTTCTGTATTTAAGAGAAATTGCTTTTCCCTATTTTCCTACTGTTAGCAAGACAAGTGCTGATGAGTGGATGTTTCATTCTAGGTCCAAGACAAGATACAAAATGCACAGTCTCTCTCTCTGAAAGAGTTCTAATGTTACTGCTGTGTCAGCTTGGATGACATCACTCGTCATCCGATTTCAGTTCCAAGGCTAAACAAACATTTAACATCTCTGTGTGAGAAGTACACATCTCTTAGATGTTTGCCCAGAAATGGAAATAATTTGTGACACTGCCAGTCCAGCTATCTGGAATTTTGTAAATAATCATATGTCATTTGTGAATATTAATATGATTCATATGCTTGTCTTACAAATGTAAGAGAAATATATGTTATGTGTATATTAAAACTGCTACAGAACTGTATGTTATGTACTAAGCTTCAACATTGTGTCAACAGTGTACCCTACTGGAAAAGAACAGAAATGTATAGAAACTATACACACCTGTGCAAATGTATGTGTATATTAAACTACTGCTACAGAACTATATGTTATGTACTAAGCTTCAACATTGTGTCAACAGTGTACCCTACTGGAAAAGAACAGAAATGTATAGAAACTATATACACCTGTGCAAATGTATGCTTTAATAGGAGAAGCTGAAACATACAGAGTATGTCTGCAGAACATGGAAGGCATAGAATATAATGCTTTTACATTTGAAACCTAGTAATTATTTCTGTTTCAAGACAACAGAAAAACCTCTAGCTCTAGACATTGTGTATGCTTCACTGAGAGATAACACAATTGTAAAATACTTTAGTTTTCACTTATTTACTGAAGTTTTGCCTATGTATTTCTAACAAAGGTGTTAGGTCTCTGTTAGCCTGAGAACTGAAGGCAGGTGACAGAGTGAGGTCATCCAAGGTGACCCAGCAGTAATGTTTAATTATTAATTTAAGCACCATCTCAGAGAACGAGTCCGGGAATTTTGTATCTTGTCTTGGACCTAGAAACATCCACTCATCTGCATTTGCCTTGCTAATAGTAAGTAACTAGGATACAGTGATTTATCTTAGCTATAAATAGGAAGATAGTAAGGATTACTTTACATGTTTTCTGTATTTGAGATTGTCCTGCAATGTTGTTTTAAAAATATTTACTGTGATTTTGAACTTTGATGTCGCTGATTACTTATTTAGTATTGTCTTTTCTTTTATTATTGGTTATTAAATATATTTAAACCTTTTAAATATGGCTGGTTTGTTTAGACATAAGCTCAGAGTACTTGCATATGCATTTGGTGACCCTGTACAGGCCACTACTAAATAGCCTTCAAGTCTTGGTCACAATTACCATTTGGATAATAGTAACATTACACATTAGGATTGGTCACCCTTTGGGAAGGGCCTTAAAATAACTGATAAGGGGTTCTGGTGGCAGTGATAACTACCTTATGGTGTGGGCAGAAGGGGGCATAGCTAATTTTCACAGGTGTGTATGCATAAATTGTGTGTGCGTATAAATTGTGTGTGTGTATGTATAAAGTGTGTGTGTGTGTGTGTATAAATTGTGTGTGTGTGTGTGTATAAATTGTGTGTGTGTGTGTGTGTGTGTGTGTGTGTGTATAAATTGTGTGTGTATGTATAAATTGTGTGTGTATGTATAAATTGTGTGCATATATATATATATATATATATATATATATATATATATATATATATATATACACACACACACACACACATTATGTGTGTATATATAAATTGTGTGTGTGTGTGTGTGTATAAATTGAGTGTGTGTGTGTATAAATTATGTGTGTGTGTATATATATATATATATATATATATATATATATATATATATATATATATATATATATATATATATATATATATATATATATATATATATATATATATATATACACACATATATATATATATATATATATATATATATATATACACATATACATATATATATATATATATATATATATATACATATATATATATATATATATATATATATATATACATATACATATATATATATATATATATATATATACATATATATATATATATATATATATCTGTATATATATATATATATATACATATACACATATATATATATATATATATATATATATATATATATATATATATATATATATATATAAAGTGTGTGTTACTTGAGCAGGGACATGAAGCATTAGTTGGGCAGAGAGAACTTGGAACCCTGGCTATGGACTCTATAGCTGTACCAGTGGGAAGCCTTATTGGGGATCTGGAGAAAGAGGAAGAAACCAGCCCCAGACTGACTGTGATCTCTGTGTGCTCTTAAGGGTTACTGTACTGTCATTCTCCCATTGTGTACATCCCTCACTATTGCCAGTGGTGAGGATACAGGCTCCTTGACTACTGGGTCAGTATAGGGGAATCAGAGTCTTAAACAATTAAACACTTTTACATAACCCAGTAATTATTGCTGTTTCAAGACAAAACAAAGACTTCTAGCTCTAGATATTGTGTCTACTATTGAACTGAAACAGAGAGAACACAATCATAAAAACACCAATTTCAATTTATTTTCTTGAAGTTTTGCAAGTTAACCCCATGTTCCAGCTTCTACTATTATTTGCACAGGTATATAGTTTATATAAGTTTCTGTTCTTTTCCAGTAGGATACACTGTGGGCAAATACTTGAAGCTCAATACTGTACAAACCCTGTTCAACACACACTTCTGCACCAGTAGTTTAATATACACAAATAGTTCTCTTAAATTTTAAGACAAGCATATGAATCATATTAATATTCACAAATGACATATGATTATTTACAAAATTCCAGAGAGCTGGGCTGGAGTGTCACATAAGTTACAGACACTGTTATACAATGAGGTAAGGCCTGTAGTCTGCTGCATAGCCACAGCAATTTGAGCACACAGTACAGCTGCAAATGACTGCCATCCTCAGCACAGTACACATTTCAGATCCATTACACTAACAGGGTACAGGCTGGTCCCAGGTGTGTAGTCACAGGACTACCTACCATCAGTATATTGCCCCAGACCATGTCAATCCCACTTTCCCTGCAGATGTTTACTAGAACAGAGCAGCATATTAGCACCAAATTACAAAATCTCGACTTCACGCAGTAGGAGGGACCACATCAGAGTTCCCTGTGGTACAGGCAAACATGCTACCTCAACCACACTTCCATATTTACATACAGTGATATTCCCCTACCAGCTCCAGGCAATGGGATCTAATCTCCACTATTATACTGTGACTGTTAATGACCATCTTCACTACTGCAAGTAATGAATGGCAATTATTTTATCAATTGCAAGTAGGCATGATGGCAGAGCACAGCTGGAAATGGTTTGTTAAGATACATTTCAGATGCATACCTTAATCATCTATTCTCTACTGCATGGTGTTGTGTTCAAAATCCGAAATGCAACACAACAATTGGGAATGTGTGTCCCACAACAGGGCATACACATAATTTAATATTTGAACCTGTGTGCCATTCACAAATACAGACATTCCTTTGTACTTCTGTGTTCAACACCAAGAGCCACACCTATGAATCATGCTACTGAATGAATTCCTGTGCACATTTACACAATATTTATGAATTACTAGATTGCAGTATGTATCATTATTTAAATGTAGTACTTTAGAAAAAAAATCACAGCATTTTTTGCATAAGTCTAGAAATGCGGCCATATTAAAGCAGGCCTTCACATTTTGCATACAGTTTCAGTGAAAGTGACCTTCAGGCAAGAATACTGACAAGAACAGAATGTGCAACACCGTGAGCAAAAGCATCTTGTTTGGAGGGTACAAGGCTTGAGAACAAAGGTTAAAGAGGAGTGTAGAAATTTACAGGGTTTTGGTATTATTAGGCAATACTTCAGACACATTAGTTATTTCATTTGAATGATATGCAGAAAGTTATTGCAGTGCAGTCTTCAGAGGTTTGGTTTAGACACATGAGAGTGAGGCAGAAGTCAGGTCAAATATCCAACATCCCAGAATATTATTATTATTCAGGAGTGAAGGAATACAAGTGCAGAAGCTACGGACACAAGTATCAGCACTGTTATTGGAGACAGTAAGACTGAACATTCTGAGGACATCATTTACAAACAGTATAGAGTGCAGAAGCGACAGACATTATAATTCAGTCTATTTCAGTTTATCAGCTCTGTTACTGGAGATGGTAAGATTCAAGTTCGATATTGCTGACATCTACCTCCACTGTATATAATAAAACTACAGTGTTTGCAGACTTTCTGAATGGTGCAAAAAGACTTGGTACATAAAGGAAAGAGTGGCACCAGATTAGCACAGTTCTGGGCACACTAACATTCATTCTAGTCTCTTCAACTTATTTCCAGTTCATTTTAGTATTCTACAGTCATATCAATTCTTACAATGGAGAGCCACAATCAATGGAGAGCATTATTTGCAGTCAAGTCCCAAAACCTCATAGCAACCTTGCAAATCTACCAGCAGTCAGACTGTGTATTTTACAGAACAGCAGTGTTTTTCAGAACATTACTTAAGAAAATCCACAGTAAAGTCTCAAAGATCTTCAGACTCTGTAAGATAACAGTATAAAGGATATTATCCAATTAAAAATAGCATCAGAAAACTTCTTCTCCAAAGCAGATGACAGACTTTTAAGTTTCCAGTGTGGTGTCAAAGATGCAAGAAAATCCTTACAAGAGGGAGTTGAAAAAAAAAAGGCTTCCTCCTTAATGCAAATTCAACTTTCCTTATGTGAGCATTCATTTTTATTACACATATTCTAGCAAAGTCAGGCAGCAAATCTCAGAAAAGTTTAAATTCATCAGTAAATGTAAATTGTATAAATATGCCAAACAGTACTTCTATAGCAAAGGCACCAGTTAATGTGTGGTTAAAACTTTGGTAAAGCATTTAAAAAGAGTTCCAGAAATGTTCATAACACAATTTCTTGTTTACAGTCTTCAGAAATCAAGCTACATTACATGTAACTCAAAATACAGAGATAAGTCTCAGTATTGCAGATATAACTCAGCCAGTGTATGCAACATGCAGATTTTCAGACAAAACACAAAGCAAACCTTTGCAATGAATCATGTTCACATTATTTCAAATACAGATGTTCAGAATGTAATAAATTCTAGTTTATTGGTTTCAGAAGCCAATGCAAATATTGCATAGAGGTGGGATCAGAGTGCAGATTGTGATCAGTTTTATGAAGTAAAACACCAGCATAAATGATGTACAGAATTCAGGGCAAAATAAAGGAAAAAAATGCATACCTTAGCTCAAGTCAATGTTATTACTAATGTTTCAGGGGAAATGAAGAAACACAAACCATAGCTCAAGACAGTGCTGTTGCAAGGATTTTCAGCTTATCTATAAAGCGTGTAGCATTCCAGCACCAAACCAGATTTATCTGTCATTGTTTAAGGTTGAGAGAAAAGGACAATATTTCATTATTTACAGAAAAGATTTTCAGCTTATCTGTAAAAAGTGTGTAGCAGTCCAGCATCAAACCAGATTTATCTGTCATTGTTTAAGGGTGAGAGAAAGGACAATATTTCATTATTTACAGAAAAGAAATTATGAAAAAATGTACTGATCAATACAGACAAATTTTAAATTCCAATTACAAACCGACCTCTACTAGAGGACATGAGTGCAGTTTTGTCAGGATTTGAAAGATCAAAGGCTACAGCAGTTAACATTTTCATTATAGGTATGGGCATATCAGAGTTACATGTTTTAGACTTCAGTAACAAAATTTCATGGAAAAATAAAAAGGTTACAGAATGTACAATAGTGTACATAGATGATACTTTTAAGAACTTGTATCCAGTAGATTGTGCAAACGTACAGAATTTGAATAAATTGGTTACAATAAGAACATGAACATTCATGGGTTAAAAGATTAAATTCAAATCCGGTTTAGTTGCCACAGCTGAAGTGCAGTGAGTCAAGTTACCACATTTTCAGAAACAGTATCTTATTCTCCGAAAAGCAAAAACAGACCGGTTAGGAAATTTCAAACTTACTTTTATAGTCATGAAGAAAGAAACTTGTTTCATACTAGTAAAAAACGGTTCCTAGAGTTCATAAATTCAAATGCCATGGAACTAGTCACTTTTCCCACGAGAGGAGAAAATATACTAGATCTCATTATCACAAACATGGGGACAAAATGCTCCACACCGGAAGTATATCCCTCATTGGTGAGATCTGATCATAAACTAATCTCACTGGAAATCCACATCCCGCCCCCACCCCAAACAAAAAAGACCACAGTGAAGAACTTCTCTAAAGCAAACTTCACACTACTCAAGACTGGTGTGGTATCCTTCAAGGCCCCTGAACCAGTGGAAACCACAACCCAAGCTGCGGAAGCCCTTACAAATGCCTTCTATGAACACCTCCAGGACTGCATGGATCAGGCAATCCCAAATAAAACCAAGACTCTTTCTACAAAGGGCAAACGTACAGTCTGGTGGACCCCAGCCATTAACAAACTTTACAATAAGAGGAGAAAGCTATTACATGATAGAACAAAATCCATAAAAGGGAAGTCACCCCTGATCATTATTAGTAAAAACATACGAGCACTCATAAAATCAACTAAGGCCAATTTTGAGAGAAAAATTGCCATGGATTCAAAGGACAATCATAAGGCCTTTTTCAGCTATGTTAGGAACCTGGGTGGAAACTCCCAGATATGCTCAGAATTAGTCCAAAATGATACAAAAATCACTGAACCCACAGACATTGCCAACATACTGGCAGACAGGTTCAGTGCAAACTTCACCCCCTAAAGGAGAGATAACTATCCCAGCGGAGTGTAGCCTCCCAGACATCTCAAATGTGCAGGTGAAAGCTGCTCTCTCTAAAGCTAAAAACACAGCATCAATGGGACCGGATGGTGTCCCCGGCTGTGTGCTACATGAGCTAAATGAGGAATTAAACCCGCACATAAGGCAGCTGTTTAATCTCAGCCTTACCACAGGATACGTGCCCAAGGAGTGGCGTGACAGCAACTGTGGTCCCACTCCACAAAGGCGGTGCCTCTACGGACCCTGGTAATTACCGCCCCATAAACTTAACAAGTCTAGTCTGCAAAGCTATGGAGAGGATCATAATGGAGCTCATAAACAAAGATATAGGGGACTTGCAGACATTGGACCCGACCCAGTTTGGCTTCGTCAAGGGCAGATCATGCCTTTTGAACTTGGTCGACTTCTTCGAAACAGTCACCAAGGCCATTGATGAGGGAAAGGCAGTCCATACAGCCTACCTTGACCTTGCAAAGGCTTTCGACACAATACCCCACTCATGTATTGTAGAAAAACTTACCAGCTTAAATGTAAACCCATATGTCACAAGATGGGTTGCAAACTGGCTTAAGGACAGAACCCACAGGGTTAGAGTTGCTGGCGCTATGTCAGACTCCAAGCCGGTCACAAGTGGTGTCCCACAGGGCTCGGTCCTTGGCCCCCTATTGTTCGGCATCTACTTCTCAGAAGTACAGGCCAACATGGGAGGACTTTGGCTGACAAAGTTTGCTGATGACTGCAAACTGGGCGCCATAGTGGAAAGTGCATCGGACACGGATATCCTTTAGAAGGGACTCACGGAAACAGATAGCTGGTGCCAGAGCCATGGCCTGAAGTTAAACGCCAAAAAATGTATAGTCATACCCTTTGGGAAAAACAAGGTAACCCCAAGCTACCATATAGGTGGCAATCCACTAAGCACAGGAGAGGTTATCAGGGACCTGGGGACCCAGGTTGACAGTGGCCTTTCTTTTGACACTCACGTTGCTAAAGTGGCTAGAAAGACCTTCTACATTGCCCACCTGATCATGAAGGGATTCACATCCAGATCTAGTGAGGTCATTGTTCCCCTGTACTCTTCACTTATCAGACCAATGATCGAGTACAATGCCCCATTCGGGATGTATCTCACCCAACATCTGCAGCAATTGGAGAGACCCCAAAAGTTCCTCACCAAAAGGATAAAGGGACTCCAAAATCTGTCATATGCTGCCAGATTGAAGAAACTCCAGCTCTATTCAGTTGCATACCGTCTGCTCAGAGGTGACATGTGCCTGACATACAAGGCCATGTCCAACCCGGAATTAATGGACATGCTCCACCTCAAAAAATCCAAATCCACCAAAACCACTAGAGCAAGCAACTTAAACCTTAGCACAGATATAAATAGGACGTGCTGGAGGGATAGATTTAACACTCAGAGACTCCCTATGCTGTGGAATAAAATCCCGGTCCATGTGAGGCAGAGCACCTCGCTGGCTCTGTTCAAGAGAAATCTTAACCTGTGGATGGGAGATCATAGGTTTATCCCGGGAATCATCTCTGTGTCACTGCTGGACAGAGGCACAACAAACTAATGGGCACAGTATTTTTTCATATAAGGGGTGGCGTAAGCCACAAAAATTTGGGCTAGGCTTATAAATGCCTTAGGGCAGATAGCCTAGTATAAACCTATGAACCTATGAACATGTTTACCATTTTGGAAGCACATGTGTATGGTATACTGGAAATGACAATCAAGTTAATTCACAGAATAAGGATTTTACAGATACAGACATGGCAAATTATTTTGTGTTACTGATTTGTTTAGCAGACGTTAAGACATTTGAATTATGGTAGCAAAGTGTTGCAATGCATAAATAATATCTTGATAGAGACAGAACAGTATTTGCAGATATCAGATTATGTTTTCCTAGTTTACAGAATGTAAAGTCAATGCTCATTTTAAAAGTGACAGTACTGTCAAAATATCAGATTATGTTTTCCTAGTTTACAGAATGTAAAGTCAATGCTCATTTTAAAAGTGACAGTACTGTCAAAAGTTCAGATCCCATGCAAGAAAAAAAGTGTGGCATAAATATGTGTCAGAGGATCATAGGAGGTTACTAGGCTATTGCCCCCGAGGCCCTTAGTTCATGTTTAGACAAATTAGCACCAAATTGCCCTGTCCAGCAAGGACATGGGTGGAATCCCAGGGGTATATTTTCTGCTTCCCATCCAGTTATCCAGGCTGTGCTTAAAAAGGGGTAAAGAAGTACTCTGTTTGATGTGGAGAGGAAGTCTATTCTATAGATAAAGTCTCTGGGACAAAATCCTGTCCTGCCAACAAGTCTTGTTGATGTCAGATAAGGTTGAGGCTGTGCTTGTGGTTTACTTGAGTGGAGCTTGACTTGCGGATATGCAGCAGTCCCATCAAGGTAGGGTCCATGATTGCCTTGTATGCCAGACAGAGGTGACCTCTGAGGAGTCTGTATGAAACTGGAGTAGAGGGATAGGGCTTTTAGTCTGTGTATGGTACATGTCTGAGGCCCTGGATTCTCCTGGTGAGGAACCTCTATTGTCTCTCTAGCTGCTGCATGTGCTTTGTGAGGTACATGTTGAAAGGTGTGTTGTACTTGATAATGGGCCTTGTAAGGGAAGAATACAGGGATGTTATGACCTCCTTGTCCCTGGATAGTATACCCTTACTTATGAGATGGGCCATGTAGAAGGCTTTCCTTTTTGGTCAAGTCAGGTTGCTATCAACCTGGGAGCCCAAATGCCTCATAACTGAATGCTTAGGACATTATTAACGTGATAATTTGTGGGGACGTCACACTCTCCAAAGGGGATGATGTTGCATTTTTTAGTATTCAGCTTGAGGCCATGTTTCTGGCAGCAGTCATTTGTCTGAGTGAGACCCTCTTGGAAGATGTCCACATCACTAGGGGAATTGATGACCGCACCCAGCTTGCAGTCATCTGCAACTTGGTCAGCCAGAGCCCACTGGTTTTGACCTGCACCTCAGAAAAGTTTATCCCAAATAACAGAGGCCCCGAGACTGAACCCTGGAGTATGCCACTTGTTACAGGTCTACTGCTTGAGTTGACTTCCCCCTATTTTGACTATGTGCGTTCCATCTGCGAGTCAGCTTGTTACCCATCTGTTAACATATGGATTGATGCCAAGTTGAGAGAGTTTATCTATTATGCCTGAAAGGGGAATAGTATCAAAGGCTTTGGCCAGGTCAAGGTAGACTGTGTGTACAGTCTTCCCCTCCTCCATGACTTTAGAGACCGTCTCAAAGAAATCACCAAATTTAGCAGACATGACCTCCCCCCTGACAAGGCCAAACTGTGTGAGATCAAGAGTTTGGAGGTTGCCAATGTCCTTGTTAATGAAGGTCCATGATAATCTGTTCCATGGCCTTGCAGATTAGGCTAGTTAGGCTGATGGGTCTATAATTTCTTGGATTAGTGGAAGCTCCACCTTTGTGTAAAGGGATGATGGTGGCTGTCCTCCAGTCATCTGGGATGAAGCCAGTACTCAAGCTTTGGTTGAATAGGGTGCCTAATGGTGCTGCAAGTTCCTGCCTGAGTTCACATAGCATGCAGCCTGGGATGCTATCATGTTCCATGGAGGCTGTATCTTTTGCCTTTGAGAGAACAGTGATGATCTGTCCCCTAGATATAAGGGGAAGGGGACAGGTATTGGGGATGACCTGATTTACTGATGAGGGGACAGACGGGTAAGATTTTCGCTGAATCTGTCAGCCAGCAAGTTTGCTATATCTACAGCATTTGTATATGCGGTGTCCTTGACCAACAGTTCTGAACAGATCTGGGTGCATCATTTGAGGTTGCGGACAAATGTAAAGAAGGCCTTATGATAGTCTCTGTTTGCTTTGAAGGATTTCACTAGTGCACTTATTTGCTTATTCAGGCTAAACAGGCATTGCTTCCAGTTGGGCACCTGCTCCTTCTTAGTCTTGGACAGTATTTTTTTATTTTCGTCATTAAAGCCACAGGTCCAAATCTCATGTTAGGAAAAGAATGCAAAATAATTTTAGTGTACAAAGAAACTTCAAAATATTTGTATAAAAGGATGTAGTTCAACTCTAATAATAAATGTATATATGTAAATTGTTCAAGACCATATACATGAAGTTTAGTAAGTACACCAGAGGCACAGACTTGCCTACCTTTGCTATCAGATTACAGGCCAGCTCAGCAAGATGAATTAAAGACAGTAATGTATAACATAAAAAAGTATGGCAAAGATCAATTTAATATTATTAGGGACAGTTTTTGCAGTAACAGTTCTTACTATTTATCCAAGAAAATTCTAGACAGTAATGATGAATCCTTGCAGCATTCAGTAGTACTGAAAGTGTTAAATGATATCATCTAAAACAGATACATGTAAGGTAGTGGGCAGAGACAAGCACACTGAAGAAATTCTTCTGTAAGTTATGACCTGAAGATCACAGTATAAACGTAGAATGTTCAACAGTTAAGACAAATTGTATAAAGGTTCAGAAATGCCAAAAATACTGAAAAAAAACTTAGTATCAGATTAGTTTTATTTGAGTTTATGATGGAGAGAAAAATGCCACTGAGGTCTCCATTTGATTTAATAAGAAGTTACAGCCTATCAATTTCATTGTACATTACCTACAAATTGTACAAAGTTAAAAAGACACTGACAGGGTATTCAAATGTATAGATCTGAAATACAGAAAGCATAGATTTGAGTAAATATACTTCTACTATTACAGCACATACATATTTACAGGATATGTAAGGCACAAAAGACAAACCCACCTCCGTAGGTATCACAAGGGATAAGAGTAATGCTACTCAACGCCAGAAGTCTAAACCTTAAGATGCACACACTCAAAACTCTCCTTAGCATGGAGAACATCGATATCTGTGCAATAACAGAAACCTGGTTCAAGGCTCCCGAGAGCACCACAGCACTACCAGGTTATACCTCATACCATGCTTTTTGGTCCCAAACCTTAGACCGAACCACAAAAGGAGGGGGAGTATCAGTATTCAAACATACCCACACCTCCAGGTTGGTGGCACAGCACGAAGCATCAGAGACTATCCATGTAAAACTAACAGTGGGTAAAACTGCCTTCCAGTTTATAGCCTGCTACAGACCACCCTCCCAAACCCAGGAACCCCACTTGGCCTTCCTGAGAACACTGGAAAATATGAAGGTCTCTCCAAACACCATTATATTGGGCAACTTCAACTACCCAAACATAGACTGGGAGCATTACTCTAGTTCCAATACCCTAGCCCAAAGGTTCCTAGAATTTATAAACTCAAATGCTATGGAACAACTTGTTACCACTCCCACAAGAGGGGAAAACATACCAGACCTGATCATCACCAACATGGGGACTTCATTCTCCAGACCAGAAGTGTATCCCTCACTGGTAAGATCAGACCATAAACTAATCTCACTGGATATTCACATCCCGACCCCACCCCCTGCCCAGAAAACCACAGTGAAAAACTTCTCTAAAGAAAATTTCACACTCCTCAAAACCAAGGTGGAAACCTTCAAAGCCCCCGGGCCTGTGGAAAATACAGCCCAGACCACAGAATTCTTTATAAATGCATTCTATGAACACTTTAGGAATGCATGGATCATGCAATCCTAAATAAAACCAAGACCCAATCATCCAAAGGCAGACGTCCTGTCTGGTGGACCCCAGCCATAAATAAACTATACAATAGAAGGAGGAAGCTAGTAAATGATAGAGCAAAATCCCAAAAATGGAAGGCATCTCTGAAATGGAAGGCATCTCTGATCAGTGTTAGCAAAAAACTACGGGCACTCATAAAATCGTCTAAGGTCAGCTTCGAGAGAAAAATTGCACAGGACACAAGGGATAATCACCAGGCTTTCTTTAGTTATGTTAGGAACCTGGGTGGGAATTCCCAGATATGCTCAGAATTAGTCCAAAATGACAAAAAAACATCGAACCCACAGACATTGCTAACATTTCTAGTGGACAGGTTCAGTGCAAACATCTCCCCCCCCTCCCCACCAAAAGGGCAAATATCTATCCCAGCAGAGTGCTGCCCCCTGACATCTCAAATGCTCAGGTAACAGCTGCCCTCTCCAAAGCAAAAAACACAGCATCAATGGGACCAGACGGTGTCCCGGGCTGCGTCCTACATGAACTCCAAGAAGAGCTAAACCCAAACATAAAACTACTGTTCAATCTCAGCCTTATTACAGGATATGTACCCAAAGAGTGGCGTACAGCAACAGTGGTCCCTCTCCACAAAGGGTGGTGCCTCAACAGATCCTGGAAACTATCGCCCCATAAGCCTGACTAGCTAGGTCTGCAAAGCTATGGAAAGGATCATCATGGACCTCATAAATAAAGATATCGGGGACCTACAGACACTGGATCCTACCCAGTTTGGCTTTGTTAAGGGCAGATCCTGCTTCTTAAACCTGGTTGATTTCTTTGAAACAGTCACCAAGGCCATTGACGAAGGGAAGGTGGTCCACACAGCCTACCTGGACCTTGCAAAAGCCTTCGACAATACCCCACTTGGGCATTATAGATAAGCTCATCAGCTTAAATATAAACCCCTATGTCACTAGATGGATTGCAAACTGGCTCAAGGACAGAACCCACATGGTTAGAATTGCTGGAGCCATGTCAGACTTCAAACCAGTTACAAGTGGCATCCCACAAAGCTCAGTCCTGGGACCTCTCTTGTTCGGTATATATTTCTCGAAGGTACAGGCTAACACTGAAGGACTGTGGCTGACCAAGTTCACAGATGACTGCAAACTGGGTGCCATAATAGACTCTCCAGCCGACACAAGCATCCTCCAAAAGGGCCTCATAGAAACAGACAACTGGTGCCAGAGCCATGGCCTCAAGCTAAACACCAAAAAGTGTATAGTCATCCCCTTTGGCAAAAACAAAGTGCCCACAAATTACCACATAGGTGGTAATCCATTAAGTACAGAAGAAGTAATTAGGGACCTGGGGACCCAAGTTGATAGCAATCTCTCATTTGACAACCACATGGCCAAAGTGGTTAGAAAAAAATTTTATATAGCCCACCTAATCATGAAGGGATTCACATCTAGATCAGGGGAGGTCATCGTGCTTCTTTACTCATCCCTCATCAGACCCATAATTGAGTACAATGCCCCTTTTGGGATGTACCTTACTAGACACCTGCAGCAACTGGAAAGACCTCAAAAGTACCTCACCAAGAGGATCAAAGGACTCAAACAGATGCCATATGCTGCCCGGTTAAAGAAACTCCAGCTCTACTCAGTGGCATACTGCCTGCTCAGAGGCAATCTGTGCCCGACGTATAAAGCCATGTCCAACCTGGAATTAATGGACATGCTGCACCTCAGAAAATCCAAACCCCATTGACCTATGTGCTTGAGAGGCTTGAACCTCAGCACTGAAATAAATAGGACATGCTGGAGGGACAGATTCATAACCCAGAGGCTCCCTTCACTCTGCCTAACCTGGACTGGGATTTTATTCCAGAGTCCTTCATTGACTCTCTTCAAGAGGAATCTTGATGAGTGGATGGGAGATCGTAGGTTTACCCCGGGTATCACTTCTGTGTCACTGTTAGACAGAGACACAGTATACTAACCTCGAAAAAGGGCATAGCAAAATTAATTTAAAATGGGTGGTGAAAGCCAAACACACACTGGCTAGGCTTATAAATGCCCTAGGGCAGATAGCCTAGTATGAACCTATGAACAAAATTTGAAAGGCAGCCATCTATTGCACACAGAAATTGAAAACGGTACATAGACTGGATTATTAGCAACACATCCAGGTGAAGATTTACAGAAACAGAGTACATGGCAATTATGCTCCAAGATGCATATTATAGGTGTAAAAAGAGTTTACCAATTATATCATGTTAAAGAATTGTCCAGTTATAATTAAATTATAAAGTGAAGTGACTCAATCCAAACAGACCATAAATGCTCAAGTGACACCTTGCGATCAAAATGATCATTAGATTATACTTTGCAGACCATATTAATACATTTATTAATTAAAGTAGTAAATCCCATTTTAGTAATTTCACACACAATTATTGCAGAATAAATCCTACATAAATACAATTAGAATAAACTGTGCATAGGCCTGAAAATGTAATGTTAGGCCTGTGTGTCTTCAGTCATATTTTAAACTAACTACAGAAACAGATAAAACTTCTCCTGAGATACCTAATATTACTTGTGTTTAGGTATCATTTAAATGTAGTTTCTTAGACAAAAAACACAGTATTCCCTTTGCACAAGTCTAGAAATGCAGCCATATTAAAGCAGGCCTTTGCATACAGTTTCAGTGGATGCACTTTCAATCAGTGAAAAAAACTTCAGTCAAGAAAACTGATAAGAATAAACTGTACCAACAGAATGTGTTTGTACTCCATGTATTGTACATTCTGTTTGCATGGTACAAGGCTAAGGAATCAAAGTTAAAGAGGTGTGTAGTAGGAGACTTAGTTCATTTGGATGGATATGCAGAAAGTCATTGCAATGCAGCCCTCAGGTTTGGTACAGACACTCAAAAGTGAGTGCAGAAGTCAGGTGAAATATCCAGCATTCCAGAGTATAAATTATATTATTCAGGAAGAAAGGAAAAGGAGTGTGGATGCTATGGACATAATTATCAGCACTGCTACTGCGGAGAGTACTTAGTCATTTATTTATTGATATTTGGTAACAGGAAAGTCTGACTGGGTCAGAAACCCGTTTTCAGTGGAGGACCAGGGAGAAAAAGCTCCACAGTACAATGTTCAGACAACAGATAGAAGTTAAAACCTAATATTGACATAACACATTTTATAGAACCTAGATTAAAAGTACAATATTATACAATCAAATAAAGAGCAACATCTGTAGTGAATGGTAGAAATATTGGTTGACAAATCAATTTAGTAGTAGTGACTTCTAAGCAGTCAACAAGTGTGGAAATAGACAATTTTGACTTCTTATAGGACAAATGTATAGCAAATTCAAAATTAGTAATAGAAGAAGTGTGGGGATAGTACAGAGGTAAAGATATGAAAGGGAGAACAGTGTGGAAAGTTTAAGATGTGTTGAGGAAATATTACAGTGAGAAATTTAGAGGTTGATGAGAAGTTATGGGTAGGTACAGGTGAAAAATTGATGATCAGGCTAGTGTATGAAGAGTGTAAGGTACAATAGAGGCTGGTTAGTACTGGATTAGTGGCCAAGGAAAGCTTAAAGTTAGAAGATAACTTAGATATTATACCATGATCCCCCCAAAACGTGCACGCTGATTGGCCAGCGTGCCCGTTGTAAATAGAGTTATACTAATGGAAAAAGGTCCGGTCGCCCGGACTTTTTTCCATTAGTATAACTCTACTGTCTCGCTATGTTAAATGGGTTTAACATAGCGAGACAGCTTTAAAATAAGCAACGGAGATCTCCGTTGCTTATTTTAAAGCTGTCTCGCTATGTTAAACCCATTTAACATAGCGAGACAGTGTTTAAAAAAAAAAAGCAATGGAGAAAGCAAGATCTCCGTTGCTTTTTTTTAGTGTCTCGCCATGTTAAATGAGTTTAACATACTGAGACAGTTTTAAAATAAGCAACGGATCTCCGTTGCTTATTTTAAAACTGTCTCGCTATGTTAAACTCATTTAACATAGCGAGACACTAAAAAAAAGCAACGGAGATCTTGCTTTCTCCGTTGCTTTTGCCCACAGCTCTAATGTACTGCGCAGGCGCGCAGTACATCAGAACTGCCGCGGATGCCAGGCATCTGCGGAAGGGCAGTAAACAGGCATTATACTATGCCATTATTTAAGAAAAGGAATAGTTTCTTTTCTTAAATAATGTCATGATAATAACCACTTCTGGGTGTGGTAATGCTAAATTTACCACGGTTGGCTTTTGGTCCTCGGGCCTCGGGACCAAACCACGCCAACCGTGGTAATTTAGCATTACCCACACCCAGGCGTGGGTTATTGCTATAATAGACTAGTGTAGATGCTACTGGAGAGGATAAGATCAATATGAGGCAGCATAAGGGTGAGGGAAAAGGGGGTCTGGGAGGTGAGAATTAGTTTTTTTATGTTTAGGAGCATGAGTGAATGTCAGTGTTTAGGTAGTAGTCTTTCAGAGTTAGTCAGTTTTAAGGGATTTGATGGCACTGATATTTGGAAGTAGAGAATTCCATAATTTGGCAGTAGCATAGGAGTAGAGACTTTGCCCAACTCTTTTGATAGATTTATACACTTATAGGAGTTGTTTGTTAGTGAAGTGGAGGTTTATGGCTGGGATGCAAAAATATAGATTTCAAGGCAACAGCCATCAGGTTTACAAATTTTGTGAGCTACAGATAGTTGAGCTAGATTCAGGTAGTGAGGGAATTCTAACCAGTTTATTTGACATTCATCAGACCTATCATTGAGCACAGTGCTCCCTTTGGCATGTATATAACCAGGCATAGCCAACAACTGGAGCATACACAGAGGTTCCCAGTAAAAGAATACAGGGCATAAGTAACATGTCCTATGCAGACCACATCAAATCCCTATCCCTGATATTTCTTCTACAGGCTGTTGTGGGGAGATCTATACCTGGCATACAAGGCATTGTCATACCAAACTCTGACGCAAACAGCACCAAAAATGTCCTTGTCTAAAGACTTAAACCTAGCTTGCCATACAAATAGGATCTGCTAGAGAGAGGTATAGATCCCAGAGACTATTCCTTCTCTGGAATAGGCTCCCCATCCATGGGGAACATAGTTCCTCCCTAACCCAATTCAAGTACAACTTCGGCAGTTGGATGGGGAACAGGGAATTCATCATTAGTTTGGCACCTATGTCTCTAATGGGCACAGGCAGCCTGTAAATGGTTAATCTCCCAGACACCTGCTTGTAAATATTCCCCCCTCCCAAGCCCCTGCTTACACTTATCAAGGGTACCAGAACTTGTCAAAGATTTGGGATGCATGGCTATGCTTAAAAATCAGTGTGGTTATTAGCCTAGTAAACACCTATGAGCCTATGAATAGAATTAAATCACAGCAGTAGCCTTATACAAACTGTATGACAGTAACTGGAAAACTAAACAATCAGGTGGAACTACAATCCCCATGTAGGAAAAATATGCTCCTCAATTCCATGACTGCAGACTAATCATAGGCACTAAACAGCCTATAATTGCAAAGTACCTTGCACAGGTAAGGGAAAACAGCTCTTATACTTTACAAAAAAAGTACCTAAATGGGCATGTCCAAGGGTCAGCTTCCGGTGATTTCTCCTGCCCACCTGGTGAATCTGGGAATACTGGGGCAATGTGGCACATACTGGGGCAATGTGGCAACTGTCTCATGTACACAGACAACCCTCTCCTCCTACCACCCAACATTACAACCTGTGAGAGATGCACTTACATAGCCAAACTGGAAGCTCTCTCTGGCCAAAATTGTGCTAGACAGACAGTCAAGAGAAGGTTAACACCTGCACTACACCTCAAGCAACTCATAGCCCTTCAAAACCCACATGATTAACAGCCACACATAGCAACATTAAACCCACATATGCGGAGGCCCTTAACATTAACCTGCCCAAGCAACAAGGACCTCCGAAGCTGAAACGCAAACACCAGTCACAACCAAAGTGACACACAGCTCACAACACCAGTGTGCCACCCAACAGCCCCTAAGGCAAGACAATGTACCCAATACTTTAGTCATAGGTGACTCTATAGTCAGGCACACTGATGTCCCACTCACCAGGCTGAACAAGGAGAAAATTACAGTCAGCTACCTGTCGGGTGCCAGGATCTGCCACATAACGCATGCACTCAAGTCACTCCACAACAAGTACAAATACGACTCTGTCATTGTCCATGTTGGAGTGAATCACTTGAGACCCTCCCTGGACTACATGAAAAAAGAGACATGGAAGAACTCTCAGCTCATGTGGCCCAGGCAGGTATGACCCTAGCCCAGAGTAGCATCCTGCCTTTGCCCAGAATGATACCACAGTAGAAGGACAAAATGATTGACTTCAACAATTGGCTAAGTTTCGGGTGTCATTCAAAAGGGGATACAGTATCTGTCTGCCTAGGAAGACATGATAGACAAACCAGGATGCTTTGCCACAGATGGTCTGCACCTGTCACCCCTGGGATTCAGGTAACTGGCTAAAGCTCTTGGCACCCCTATAGTGCCTTTTTAAGCAAGGTTCAAAAGGACAAAACCACCACCATAACAGATACAAGCATGCAAAATCTGAAGGTAATGCTAGAAGTCTAAACCTCAAAATGCACTCCTTCAAGGCACTTCTAAAAATGGAGAACATCGATATCTGTGCAGTAACAGAGACCTGGTTCAAGGCTCCAGAGAGCACACCTGCAATACCAGGCTACAATTCTTACCACACTTTTTGGCCACAAAACCAAGACCGAAACACTAAAGGTGGAGGAGTGTCCATATTCACCAAGGATATTCACATCTCCAGGCTAGTTGCCCAACACAATGCATCTGAAATTCTCCAGGTGCAACTAACACTAGGTAAGACTGCAATCTAAATTGTAGCTTGCTACAGATCCCCCACCATGCCCCAAGATTCTCACTACACCTTTCTAAACATACTGGAAAATATTAAGATACAACCAAACACCCTAATACTGGGTGATTTCAACTACTCTGCCATTAACTGGGAAAACTACCCAAACTCCTTTTCCCAATGGTTCTTGGATTCTTGGAATTCATAAATTCCAAAGTCCTGGATCAACTAATCCATTGTCCCACCAGGGGCTCCAATATCCTATACCTGGTCATTACCAACATGGGAGATAGATGCTCCACACCAGTGGTCTCCTCCTCATTGGTCAGGTCTGACCATAAGCAAATCACCCTTGATATCCACATTCCACCCCCAGTAAGAAAACCTCCTTAAAAAAACTTCTCCAAAGCCAACTTCATGCTACTGAAGTCAAAAGTGAAACTTCATGACACCCATGCAGACAGGATCTGAAAGTTCGACTGCAGAAACCTACACTAAGGCACATCAACTCATGCATGAATCGTGCCATCCCAAATAGAACCAAGATGCTCTCCTCCCAAAAAAGGAGGCCAATCTGGTGGTCCCCTGCCATAAACAAACTATACAACAGTAGGAAGAAACTATTGCAAAAAAGAGGAAACTCCCAGGATGCACAAAACTCCCTCACCAGTCTCAGTAAGAAGCGGAGATCCCTCAAAATCCTCAAAAGCTAGTTACGAAAATAAAATTGCCAGATTCCAAAGACAACCACAAGGCATTCTATAGTTATGTCAAGAATCTAAATGGCAATGCTCAGATCTGCTCTGAGCTACAACAGAATGGCATTAAATATACTGATCCCAAGGATATTGCCAATATCCTGGCAGATTGATTTAGTGCCAACTTCACCCCCTCTCACTCCCTAAAGGGCCCATCTCAGTACCAAAAGATTGCCAAATTCTGGTAATCACGGCCACACAGGTAGAAAGCGCACTCTCCAAAGCTAAGAATACAGCATCCATGGGACCAAATGACATCCAGGGCTGTGTACTACATGAACTACAAAATGAACTGGCACCTCACCTAAGTGTCGTGTTTAATCATAGCCTCACCTCAGGCTTCATTGCCCACTGAGTGGCACACAGCTACAGTTATCCCACTCCACAAGGGGGGATCCACCTTGGATCCTTGGAACTACCGTCCCATCAGTCTGACTAGCCTGATCTGCAAAGGCATGGAATGCATTATCATGGAACTTATAAACAAAGACATTGGCAACCTTTAAACACTGGACCCCACCCAGTTTGGGTTTGTGAAGGGCCAATCTTGTCCCTGAACCTGACTGACTTCTTTGAATCAGTCTCCAGAGCTGTGGACGAGGGTAAGGCTATCTGGACCTCACCAAGGCCTTCGACACCATCCACCAATCTGGAATCATAGATAAACTTACTAAGCTGGGCATAAATCCCTACGTCACTCGATGGGTTGCCAACTGGTTTACTGACAGAACCCACACTGTAAAAGTAGCCAACTCCAAATCCAGCTCCAGACAAGTGACAAGTGGAGTACTTCAGGGTTCAGTCCTGGGACCACTCTTGTTTGGTATCTACTGCTCTGAAGTACAGGTCAACATTAAGGGACTCTGGCTAACAAAGTCCACAGATGACTGCAAACTGGGAGCCATTACTGAATCCCCAAATGATATAGATATTCTACAAAAGGGCCTTACAGAAACAGATGCCTAGTGCCAGAGCCATGGGCTCAAGCTTAATGCCAGGAAATGTGCAGCTACCCCCTTTGGAAAAAAACATTTACCCATGAATTACCACATAGGTGGCAGTACACTAAATATTGAAAATGTGATGAGGGACTTAGGGACACAGTCGGACAGCGAGCTCTCCTTCGATAACCATCACAACAGACAGGAAATCCTTCTATGTGGCACACTCATCACTAAGGGCTTTTCATCCAGAAAAAAAAAAAAAGAGGTCACTATCCCACTGTACTCATCCCTCATTAGACCCATTATAGAGTAGAATGCCTCATTTGGTATGTACCTTACAGGACAGCTGCAACAGCTAGAAAGGCCACAGAAATAACTCACTAAAAGAATCACAGGCCTAAAGCAGATCTGACCATCTAAAAAAACTCCAGCTATACTCTGTGGCATATCATCTCTGCTTAACATAAAAGGCCATGTCAAACCCTGAGCTGTTGGACATGCTCCACTTAAAGAAATCCCAATCCCTCAGAGCCACACGTTCCAGGGATCTAAACCTTGTCATCACAATGAACAAAATATGCTGGATGGATAGGTTCTTGACCCAGAGACTTTCCATACATGTCAAGCAGAGCATCTCCTTGGCCCTCTTCAAAAGGAACCTTGATGATTGGATGGGAGATAGGAAATTCACCCTGGGGATCATGTCAGTCCTGCTAGACAGGGCTCCAGGGAAGTAAATGCGCGGGAAGAAATATCCAGGGAATTATTATTGCTAGGCTTGTATAGGCCCTAGGGCGGATAGCCTAGTAGCAACCTATGAAATAAACTGGTTTTAAGGCCAAGTGAAAATGAGAGAACTTTTATATGTGCAGGTGGTGCGACTCATAACTCATTAAAAATACTTACTTAACAAAATACCTGTGTAGGTCCCCCAGCAAAGCAAAACAAACAAAAAAAAGTTTAAAGGAGAAGAGCAACATCCAATGTTCAGCCCTTTGTAATTTGTTCTCTGTTGTTTTGTGACTAAACAGAGTCCCATCAGTGTGTCCTATGTGTAACCATTTGAAGTGCCAGAACTTACATGGAGACAAAAAAAATGGTTTACATATGCTAAGCCCAAGACTGACATATTTCGGAGTATTCCTTTTTTCCCCAAAGTACGGCGAGCTTGGTGTTTGTGTACACAAACTCTGGGGGTGCAGCTTTTCATGTGTTTTGGGACTCTGCAATCTGATACCTGTCATTTCAATAGGGTGCCCAATTAGCTAGGTCAAGTCTGAGATTGGAGAAAAGGGAATATATATTTTTAATGGCAAACAATGATGACCTGTGAATTAGCATACATAGGTTCTGAGAGGTGTGCGAGAGGCACGCACTCCTGCAGGAAAAGAGTTTAAAGGAGTAAAGCAACGTTCGATATTTATCCTTCTCCTGTACGTTTTATGTGTTTATGGACTCAGCAATCAGAATCCTGACATTTCTGTAGGGAGAATTTACTATGCAGATTTCAGATATATGTTCCTCTTCTGTCCAGTATACAAAGTAGTATGCATCAGTGATATGGCCATGATAGGACTTGTAAACAGTCGATGCTTTCTGGTCAGCTGGTGCATTGCTTTCTACCTAGACTGTGGATAAAATGTATTTTGTTTATAAAGTTTTACTTAATGTTTGGCACCTCAGCAGGAGGGGAATAAGGTGCAAGCTTATCACTGGGCTTTGTACAACTTGAGCTTAAAAATCAAAGTTACATCATGTTACGTCTGTTGACTGAGTATTTACTAAGAACTTTACCAATTTAGACCAGATTCTTCACCTCTGCTTACAAATCAAATGTTGGCTACAGTCTGTATTACCATTATCTTTTAGGCTAGAAGATGCTACAGTTGCTCAGATTTGATTCCTGATTTATAGCTACTGCACACGGATTTGACATTGTATTTAAGGCATATTTCAGGCTTAGTATATTTTAAATTTCCCATCAACTACTGATTAATTGTATGTTAACATCTTACAGATTTTCACTTTAGATTGATTGTTACAAAAACTGTTTGCAACTCATATTTTGGGAGAAAAATGTCTATTACCTTTGACCACTTAGTTTAGTTGATATTGGAAGAAACCTATGTTTTATTTTAGATTCATTTCTTTACTGGTTTTATGTAAATCTGTAGGTAAGAGGCAACCCTACCCTCTGTATGTATTAGATTCATTTCTTTACTGGTTTTATGTAAATCTGTAGATAAGAGGCAACCCTACCCTCTGTATGTATTCACTTGCCAAGTCAAAAGAAAATATTTTGTTTATTATTTACTTCTTTCAGACGAAACAAAAATTATACTGAAGGCAAGTCCAAGTTACAACTAGCCTTATATTTTCCCTCTGGTACCTGACTGAATGAAACTCCCAAACTTCTATGGAATGACCTGGAGAACTGGACAGGAGTGGATGTGGGACACCTCTTCTAGAATACAGTAGCACTGGGACACGGCTAGTCATTTTTTAGGTCTGGGGTTAAAGCAGGCCATGTGCTAACAAACTGTACTCGGCAAGTACCTGTTAATGTGTTTAGCACTTGCAGGGGGAAAAATACACAAGATAGGAGGACTATTACTCAGAATCATTTTACAGATTTATTTTGTTTGACATTTGTTAACCGGGTTAGTCCAACTGAGCCAGAACCCATTTTCAATGGAGACTAGAGGAGAAAAGCTCCAGAAGTACTACACATTTTACAATAAAAATAAAATAAATAAATAACAGTAAAATATTAAAACCACCATGAAATATTATTTAAATTTCTTACCCGGTAAAGTCCACTGAGCCTAGGAAAGGCACATTTTCAGTGAATGCCCGGGGAGAAAAGCCCACATTAATTACATACAAAAGTAAAAATGTTAGAACTGCTCAAAATATGTCCTCTGTATTATCATTTCATTAATTACATGCAAAAATGAAAAATGTTGATACACAGAATGAAGTATTTTGAGCAGTATTTTCACATGTAAACAAAGCAATAGCAGAAACAGTACTAACATTTACAATCCGGTATAAATATGGAAGTGATGATGCCATGTATTTGAGATAAATACAGGAGTATAGATATGTTTTGTAGAGTTCTTAGCGGAGGAGAATTGACTCAGGGTGGAAAGGAAGGGGCAGAAATGCTAAAGGAGGAAGAGTCCAGTCAAGGTAACAGCAAGGAGTCAGAATGGTACAGAGAATGCGAGAGGAATATTTGTAGATGAATGATTAAGGTCGAGGCTCCAGAGTGGGAAGTCAGGTGTTGGGGTACAGGAGCATAGCCAGTGACTGAGA
This sequence comes from Protopterus annectens, assembly GCF_019279795.1. Lineage (NCBI taxonomy): Eukaryota > Metazoa > Chordata > Ceratodontiformes > Protopteridae > Protopterus > Protopterus annectens. The sequence continues at coordinate 1,790,428,821 of NC_056732.1, forward strand.
GGAGAGATGCAATTGGAGGGATTTTTTAAAGGAAGCAGGATTATTGATATGTCCTGAGTGAAGGAAGAATATTATTCCATAACTTGGAGACAGCAACATTCGGCTGGCTGAGAGCGTGGGTTTCTCAACAGAAAACATTTTGTTTTCAAACTGGAGGTTGCAATTGAGGTGGTACATGTCAGTATGGATGAGAGGGAAGGGCAGGTTTCAGGTTGGTAGATGATCTTGTGGGCTGTAGTCCACTGTAGATAAGTAAGATGGTGGGGGATTCTAGCCAATTTAGTTGATGCAGAGAGGAGCAGTGGTGGGTAGAAAATGTTGCGTTTGTAACAAATTTAGCGAGTTTGATGCAGCAAGAGTCTAGTTTATTTTTTTAAGGAGGATTGTAGGTTGGTGAGGATGGGGTCACAGCATAGAAGAGTTGGAAGCAGGAAGGATGAGGCCAAGGGCTTTTTAGCAGAGAGGTTAAGGAAATAGTTGTGCCTATAAAGGGGCACCTAGCTTTTAACTTTTTACTAAAAGAATCACAGGTCTAAAGCAGATGCCGTATGCTGACCATCTAAAAAACTCCAACTATACTCTGTCACATTATCACCTACTCAGAGGCTATCTCTGCTTAACATACAAGGCCATGTCAAACCCAGTGCTGTTGGACATGCTACACAAAGAAATCCCAATCCCCCAGAGCCACATGCTCCAGGGATCTAAACCTGGTCATCACAATAAACAAAACATGCTGGAGGGATAGGTTCCTGACCCAGAGACTCCCCATATTCTGGAATAGACTGCCCATACAGGTCAAGCTGAGTGCCTCTTTGACCCTCTCCAAAAGGAACCTTGACGATTGGATGGGAGATAGGAAATTCATCATGGGGATCATGCCAGCCGCCCTGCTAGACAGGGGCAAGGGAAGTAAAATATTCTGGGACAAAATAGCCAGGGAATTACGGCTAGGCTTGTATAGGCCCCTAGGGCCAATAGTCTAGTACCAACCTAGGAGGTTTTTTTTTTTTTGATGTTGCTGTGGACATGAAGGTCAAAAGTTAGTCTGTCATCAATGATGACACCTAGCAATTTGGTAATAGGGACACTTCAATGATGGTGTTATTATGGAACAATGATGGCGTTATTATGGAACAAATTGTAAAGAGAGATTTGTCAACAGAGCTAGATTTTGCAGGGGTGAATAGTAAGAGAGTTTTGTTTTATTGGGGTTAAGGGCAAGGTGGCTCTGGGACATCCAGCATTCAGAGTGAAATGCTTCTTGGGTAAGACACTAATACAGCAACAGATTTAGAAAAGCAGATGATAGTCGAGTCACCTGCATATTGATGACAGTACTGTGGGCAAGAGAATTACAAAAGTTAGACAAAAACTGAAAAGGAGGAGACCCAGAATTGATCCTCGAGGAACACCTGTGTTAATAGCAATGAAAGGGGAGGACGAATGCTGCCATATGGTAGAATGTTGCCTATTGCTGAGAGTTAGTAAACCATTGTAGGGTAGGGGGAGACAGTCTGAGGTCAAAGAGTTTAGTAAGTAGTAGGGAGTGGGAAATGGTATCAAATGCCTTTGACAAATCAAGAAAGAGTGCAGAGACTAAGGAGCCAGCATCATAAGCTCTATTTAACTGCGTCCAAGAAAGAAATGAGGGTAGTGTTGGTGCCATGTCTGGGCCTAAAGCCATGTTGAGTTGGGGGAAAGCATTTGATGTTTTACCAGATGCCTTAGGAGCTGTGTATGAATACACATCTCTAGTATTTTAGAGATGGGGAAAGAATGGTGATAGGATGGAAGTTTGGGGTGTAGGAGTTGTCACCTTTATGAAGGGGGATAAATGCTTTCTTCCCGATATTGGGTATACAAGATTCTTGAATGGTCCTGTTAAGGAAGATGCTGATAAGACATGCAATGGAGGGGACTGCTAGTTGTAGGTATTCTACAGGTAAATTATCTGGGTGTTGGTGCATGGTTTTAGATTATGAAGAAGTTTTTGGATGGGGGATGTGGGAATGGGCGATAGTGAGAAGATAGAGGATTTGATGGGGTATGTGCTGATTGTGTTACTTGTGGGTCTGGGTGGGAAGGTAGATGAGGCTAGCTAGTTTTCTGGGTTTGGGCATGGGGTATTGTTAGTACATGGATGGAGTAGGGAGTTGATCGCTCCCCAGAATTAGGTTCATAGGTTCATACTAGGCTATCTGCCCTAGGGCATTTATAAGCCTAGCCAGAATGTGTTTGGCTTTCGCCACCCATTTTAAATTTATTTTGCTATGCCCTTTTGCTTGGGATTTTGTTTATGGAGGTCTTGGATAACTTGGAAGTATTCTTTTTTGTTTTTGACAACTAAGCATTTAGCCTGATTGTGAAGTTGTTTGCATTGCCGGAGGTTGGAAGGCGTTTTGTCTTTTTGCCAGGCTTTGTCATAACTTGTTTGTGGACTTTAAGCCAGCTAGCATGTTTTGCTTGGATTCCCTTTAGTATGAGTGGGGCAAGACTGTTTAAAATCCTGAGAAATACAACTCCACAGCTTCATTAAGTGGAACAACTGTCAATGGGCTCCAGTTTAGTTTCCTGCAAGATGTCATTGAGGGTATTTTGGGAGAAGTGGGATAGATGTCTGGTATACCTATATTCATATATGTTAGGTATAGAGGTGGGCTTACATATTATTAATGCTAGAAAGTGATCACCAATACTGTCAGGGAGCATCTCGGAGGAAGAGATAGTCAGGATCAGAAACCAAGATCCAGTCCAAGGTTGAGCCTTTAATTTTTGTTATTGACCGGTCTGGTAATGGGAGAGATTAGCCAAGAATAAATGTAACGGTTGATATTATTAGAGAGGTTAGGACTGGGGATGTCTTAATGTCACCTAGAATAATGGTTTCATTTTTTATGCTGTTGGTTGCCCAGGCAAGAATTTCTTCTAGAATAGGTGTACTGTTGCCTGGGGGGGGGGTGAATAGGTGTGCTGTTGCCTGGGGGGTGTATATGACTATGATGTAAAGGCTTTTGCGGTTAAGTTTTATGAAGATAACAAGTAGCTGTGCAGTGGAAGAGAGGGGGGGTTGGTTTAGAGTATAGAATAGCTGTAAATGTGCTTGGGAATAGCAAGGCGACACCTCCACCTTTATGGATTCGGTCAGCTCTGAGGCAGGAGTAGAAATTCAGAATCTTTGATCTATGGTTTTAGCCATGTTTCAGTGATGGCGGTAAGGGGCTTCATTTTGGGTTACTGAAGTATTTGTGGACATGGTAGCAAGGAATGCTGTGTTGTGTAGAGAGTAGGGTCAGTTTCTTTTGTAAGATTAAATCAGTTCCATACAGACTAGAGCAGATTGCAGTATAGGTGGGGAGGATGAGAATGTGGGGTGATGTAGAAGGGGAGGTAGATAGGCGGAGTGAAATGAGGATAATCTTGGAAGAAGGAGAGAGGTAGAAAGTAAATGTGAGGAGAAAGATGTTGAATTAGAGAGACATAGCTGTGAAGTGTTCAATGAGGGGAAGTTAGGGCAAGTGTTGAGGAGTGGAGTATGAGGGAGGGTGGGGTATACAAGTAGAATTGTAGGACTTTAAGACAATATAGGATATATGAGAGTATAATGATGTATTCAAATTCCTGAATGTTGGATGTGGGTAGTTATGTGAGGTGGGAGAATATCACACTTGAAGTACATACAAATAGATAAATTATTCAATCAAAAAATTAAATTTAAAAATTATATACAATATAATATGTGTGTCTATGTGAATATATATGGTATGGAAGTGAGGAGAGAGGAAGGTATAAAGGTATATGAAGCAAGTATAAGGAAGTAGAGTTGAATGGGGAAAGGGGTTAACGTTGAGAAGAGGATAGATCAAATGGGGGTTAGACAAGGGCAGGACCATATACTCTGAAGAACAAATGCAAGTTATTTTTTGAACATGTAATTTTGATGAATAATTCTTATGTTTTGAGGAACTGAGTTCCAACCATGTGCAGCAGAGTATTTATAGAGGGACTTGACATATATAAACCCAATAAAAATATAGTAAAGGAGGTGCTTGCTGGAAAAACAAGGGCGACAATGGGGGGGCTGTAGTAGGAGACTAATTTGGAGTGGAAGGGCATGAAAAGGGGTCATTCAGGATAGTGTGTATGGTGAAGTTAGGGTAGAAGTAGTTGTTTAGAGAATTCTGGCCATTGGGGTGATTTAAAGATGAGACAGTGGTGGGATTTATAATGAAGATTAGAGGCAAACCTACCTATTTTCTGATAAGTTTGCTGTAGTTTAGTGATAAGTGAAGTTCGAACATTAGTAAGGACCGGGACAGCATAGAGAAGGCAGGGTAGAAGGGAATGTTTGGAAGGAGGAGACAAATGTCTGGTTGCGATAGAGATGTCGGAGTTTGTGGTGGGTCTTTTTTATACACTGTTGGACAGGAGTATCAAATTTTAGTTTATTTATTTGCAGTTGGTTAAACAAGGAAAGTCCATTGGGCCTAGAAGAGCCAGTTTTCAATGGAGGCCCAGGGAGAAAAGCTCTGTGATTCAGTATTTAAAAATATATTGCAAAATTCATAACTACAATGTTTACAATAATAATGAAACAAAACATTTTAAGTAGTTCATAAAAGAAAAACTTATTTTGAATTATGTAATTCAGTAAACAAAAAAACCATGAGGACAGAGAGACATTTTTGAGAAAAAAAAGTAGAGAAAAATTGGAGCAAGAAGAGGTTATTAGGATGTTCTTGAGATAGGAGGAGGCATAGGGATGACTTGGATATAGAGGATATTGAATGGGTAGATGTATCAGGAGGGGTGAGAGCAGGAGCATTCCCAGAGGGAGGAGAGATGAGAGTAGAAGTAAGATTTTAAAGTTAAAGTTAGAGAGATTATGGGTAGTTTTGATGTGAGGGGGAAGTGAATTCCATGCCCTGGCAAGGGAGAAAAATAGTAAAAGTTGTCCTGGGGCAGGTTTGGGTTTGAAAATTTCTAGGCGATTTTGATTATTGGATCTGAGAGTTCTACCCTAAAAATGGATCCACCTCACAGAAGACAGGGAGGGGCAGTTAGAGGGTTTAAATATGAGTTTATGTGCTGTCGTTGGCTTAATACATATCAAATAGTTAGGGAGTTCCAACCTATTGAGTGAATGGAGTGAGTTGCAGTGGTGATCTGAGGATTTGGATCCTGTGGCAAAGTTTGATATTTTATTATAGCAGGAAGATAGTTTAAATTTAAGGGCTGATTGAAGATTGGTAAGGAGTGGGGCTCCATATAGGAGAGAGTGAATGAGGTAAGTGGTAGATAGTTGAGAGAGAGTAAGGTATTGACTATGATGGCAAAGCATTCTGAGTTTTTGATGTTTTTTTTTAAATATTTGTTTCTATATGTATATCAAATGTTAATTTATCATCAATAATGACACCCAGCAGCTTTGCATAGGAAACTATTTCGATAGAGGTTTTATTTTGGCTGAGGATAGAGAAGGATGCTTTGTCGATGCTGGTGTTTCTAGAGGGGGTGAAAAATCATAATTTTGAAGCATTGAGTGCTAAATGATTTTCTAACATCCAAGACTCTGTGCAGGAAAAGGCTGCTTGAGTTAAATGGATTAGTTTAGGGAGATATTTGGCTGAGCAGATGATTCATCTGCACATTGGATGAGTTTAGTGTTAGGGATGCTTTGATAGAAGTCATTAATAAAAATATTAAATAGTAAGGAGCCCAGCATAGAGCCTTGTAGAACACCTGTTGGGAGTGTGTAGAAAAGACGAAGTACTGTTAATCCACTTTACGGCTTGTTCCCTGTCAGAGAGGTAAGATGGAGAACCAGTTCATGGAAGAAGAGGATAGGCTGAGATGAGAGAGTTTGGATAGGAGAAGATTATGGGATACAGTATCAAAGGCTTTAGATGAGTCGAGGAGGAGGGTAGATACTATGTCACCAGAATCAAGAGTGAAGTTAATGATTTCAAGAAAGGAGAGTAGGGCAGTAGTGGTGCTGTGACTAGGTCTGAAACCATGTTGAGAAAGGGTCAGTAACTGATGTAACAGATAGGGTAAGAGTTGTAGGTGGATGCATTTTTCAAGCATCTTTGAAATAGGGGACAGAACAGCTATTGCATTAGCCCCCCTTTGAGGATGGGAATAATGAAGACTTTTTTCCAAAGGAGGGGTACATGGGACTCTGATGGAGCGATTTATTAGGATACAGATGGGTAGGGCTATGTCATCAGCAGCTAGCTTGAGGAAGTTAGGTGGAATATTTTCAGGGGCATTAGAACAAGGTTTTAACTTTAGTAAGATTTTTTTTATAGTTAATCATCAATAATTACTCCAGGTAGTTGGCATGGGTTTGGGTTTGATGATGGTGTTAAGAGATGTGGTAGAGAAAGAGGGTTTGTGCTGGGTGAGTGTTTTAGGGAAGAAGAGAAGGAGTTTAGTTTTTTTTGTATTTAGTATTAATTGGTGATCAGATAGTCCGGTTTCGACAGAGGTGAAGGTTTGTTGAGCGAGAGCTAGGAGTTCTAGGATGTTGTGGGCAGAGGTGATAAGGGTGGAGTGATCAGCATATTGTAGAAGTGTAGAGAGGTTAGTAGTAGAGTGAAGTTTGTTAGTGAGGTAGCTAGAGAATCAGTTGGAGGAGGAGGAAGAGGTAGAGAGATGTAGATCATAAAAGTTTAGTAAGGAGTTTAGCAGTAAGACAGTATCAAAGGCCTTTGAAAGATCGCAGAATAGATAGGAGACGAGCAAGTTATTGTCACAGGCTTTGGCTATTGTTTGAGTAAAACAGAGTAATGCAATGGCTATGCTATGGCGGGGGCTAAAGTCATGTTGGGTACGAGTAAGGAGATTGTTGTCAAGAAGGTGTTTGATTAACTGAGTATGGATACACCTTTCTAAAATTTTACAAAGGGGGGACAGAATAGCAATGGGTCTAAACTTAGAGGGATCAGTAGTAGAGTTGTCACCTTTGTGAAGAGGGATTGTATAAAAGTGTTTCCAGATATTTGGGACAAGGGGCTCAAAGATGGAATGATTAATAGGCGATGGAATGTGCAGCTATTTTTTTTAAGAAATGGGAGGGTAGCTGGTCGGCAGAGGGGGCAAGACTTAAGTTTATTTAGAAGAAATTTAATAGTGGTAATTGTAACTGGTTGGAAAGAAAATGTATTGGGAAGAGTTTTGGTAAGAGGTGATAGAGGGTTGGGCGAGATGCACTATTTTGTGTGAGCTTTTGGATAGTTTCTATGAAAGAGTTGTTTAGGAGGGTGTCAGTTTCAGTGGAAGTGTTGTGCAGAAAGGGGTTGGGAGCAGTGGGTTTACCTGATTGGAGCAGATTGTTGATGAAGGTCCAGATTTCCTTTGTCAATTTCTGAGAGGGCTGCTTTGGTTAGAGGAAAAATAAGCTCTCTTATCTTTGATAACTAGTTTTTTGGTCTGGTTTCTGAGGTCTTTGCATGTCTGCAGAAAGGGAGGGGATTTATTTTCAACCCAGGATTTCTAGGTGCCATCTCTTTTGTGCATGATCAAAACCGGGTTTATTTTGTAAGCCAGGGGCCATAGTTGGATTTAATTCTAATTTTTCCAGAAGGTTGTGGTGGAATCAAACGAGTGTCGAGGAAAATCGTATTGAAGGACTTCACAGCCTCATTGAGAGGAAGGTGGTATAGGAAGGACCAATTGAAATGTATGGGTCAAAGTGGGTGAGGTTCTGGCATATTCTGCAAGTATGGTCTTTGGGAAAATGTTGGGTGAATCTATGAATAAAAAGTTGGAGTAACAACAAGTATGCCAGGGTTATGGTAATGGTTTGGAGCTAAGGTAAGAATCCAGTCAAGGGTAGGTCCAGAAAGGGAGTTTCTGTTCGTTCTACTGGGGGTAGAAATGTGTTGGTGAAATCCATGGAGGTTAAGACTATGCGTAGCGGATGAGGAGGACAGGTTAGACCAGTCTATGTTAACATCTCCAAGTATAATGGTTTCACAGGGGACATGTTTGAGTGAGCCAGGAGAGAAAGGTCTCTAGGCCTGGAATATTACTGCTGGAGGGAATGTAGAGAGAGACTATGGCAAAATTTGTGTGTGAATTTAGGTGACAGTTAAGGATTTCTGTGGTGAAAAGATGGAAGAGAGATTGAGAGGGGGACAGGTTTAATAGTTCAGAGTAGATGATAGATCCAAAAGATATTGTAGCCTGGCGGTAAGATTTCTGAGTTGAGGATTTGTAGTTTAAGCCAGGTTTCTGATAGAGTTAGGATGTGGGGAGATGCAATAGAAATCAAAGAGTGCAGTTCTGACATTTTATTTACAATGTTTTGAACATTTAGTGAGAAGATTTTTCGTGAGTTAGGTGGGGGAGTGTTGTTAGGATGGGGTAGGTGGGTGAGACAGGTTAGTGTTGAAGTATTGTGCAAGCAAGGGGTGGGAGGTCCTGGGTTGGGTGATGTCCACATCTAAAAGAAGGGTGTCAAAGAACTTGAGAATATAGAAGCATATCTAGGCTTCCGACTAGTGGGAAGAGACAAGCTAGAAAAAGTGGTAATGTTAAAGAGGTCAGATGGTTTGAAGGGGGAGAGGGATAGTGAGACTAAATATGGGTGACAGAGTGGGTGTTGAGAGTATGAGGGAGGGTGGGAGAGACAGGTTGAAGGCAAAGTGAAGTGTGGTAAGGAGGTTGTTAGTGAGGAATAAGAGAAAGGAGATTGAGAGATAGCGTAGAGAGGGAGGGAATGAGTAGTCGATATGGCTGATATGTAGTGGTATAGAGTAGAGAGGGAGGGAATGAGTAGTCGATATGGCTGATATGTAGTGGTATAGAGTAGAGAGGGAGGGAATGAGTAGTCGATATGGCTGATATGTAGTGGTATAGAGTAGAGAGGGAGGGAATGAGTAGTCGATATGGCTGATATGTAGTGGTATAGGGGATGAGAGTGGGAGGGGATGGTTCAAGATGAACCATTAAAACCTGAGCTTTGGCTGGCCAAGATCTATCTGTATTCAACTGGATGTATAAGAGAATTTAAGTACCTTTTATCTGCACTATTTTCAAATACAGCATTTTAATTGATTTATTTGTGTTGCATTGAATATTAACTGAACTGGAAGTTTTGACTCTGTTTTTTCATTTAGTTCCCCAGCCACCCTCCCTGGTATTGTTTGGTGTTAATCTTGGTGGCTTTGAAATTGCCCACCCCTCTTGTAAATTTGTGTTTGGATACTCATTCTGGGCCCATCTCATTTGCTCACTCAACTGAGTGCAGTGAGATCGTATTCTGATTTCAGGCACTCCTGCTGTGTACAAAGAGAGCATCTGGGAAACAGACAAAAAAAATTAAGCTAATTTCCTGCCTTTCCAGTTAAGTGGTCTAGACTATTTGTAGGCTTCTGAGCCCCCAAGCCCTTCTGTGTTGGAGGGAAGCCTTCTAGCTTAATTTTGTTTCTTAGAACTAGCCAGTTTTCTAGATTCAGTACTCAAATCTGTTTCTTTGAACTCAGCACTTGTTCAGAACTTGTAAGCACTAAACAAGCTGCAAATTACTACAGCACTCAACTTGCCTCACTGTCTAGAGGAAAGCAGTTTTTAGTACTTAATAAATAAACGCCTATCCAGGCATGTCTAAGGGTCAGCTCCCGGTGATTTCTCCTGTCTACGTGATGAATCTGGGCATCTTGGGGCAATGCAGCAATTGCCTCATGTACACAGACAACCCTCTCCTCCTACCACCCAACACTACAACCTGTGAAAGATGCACTTATATAGCCAAAATGGAAGCAAAGCTGTCTTCACCCAAGACTGGACTAGACAGTCAAGAGGATAAGGTAAACACTTGCACCACACCACACTCCTCACATAGTCCCTCAAAACCTACACCACCAAAACGCACACATAGAAACACAACACGCACACCTACATTTGCAGAGACTCTCAAAAACCTGCCCAAGCATCAGGGACCTCAAAGCAGAAATGCAAGCAAACTCCACCCCACAACAGAACCCAAATGACACAGCCCACAAACTCAGTGTGCCATTCAACCACAGCCCATAAGGCATAATGTACCCAACACTCTAGTCATAGATGACTCTTAGTCAGGCACACTGATGTTCCACTCACCAGGCTAAACAAAGAGAAACTTACTGTCAGCTACCTGTCAGGTGCCAGGATCTGCCACATAACGCACGCACTCAGGTCACTCCACAACAAGTACAAATATGACACTGTTATTGTCCATGTTGGTGTGAATGACCCAAGACATACCTCCCTGGACTGCATGAAGAGAGACATGGAGGACCACTCCAATCTTGCAGCCCAGGCAGGTATGACCCTAGCCCTGAGTAGAATCCTGCCATCACCCAGAATGATACCACAGTACAAGGACAAAATGATTTGACTTCAACAATTGGCCAAGCTTCTGGTGTCATTCTAAGGGGGTCCAGTATTTGTCTGCATGGGACGACATGATCAACAGACCATGATGCTTTGTCAGAGATGGCTCGCACCTGTTGCCCTTGGGATTCCGGATACTGGCTAAGGCTCTTTTTTAGGCAAGGTTCAAATGACAAATTCACCACCATAACAGGTACAAGGAAATCTGAGGGTAATGCCACTCAATGGTAGAAGTCTAAACCTCAAAAAGCACTCACTCGAGGCACTCCATAAAATGGAGAACATCGACATCTGTGCAGTGACAGAGACCTGGTTCAAAGCTCCAGACAGCACCCCTGCGTTACCAGGCTATAATTCATACCACATCTTTCGGCCACCTAACCTGGAATGAAGCACTAAAGGTGGAGGCATGTTCATATTCATTAAGGATATCCACACCTCCAGGCTAGTTGCACAGCATAATGCATCAGAGATTATCCAAGTGCAACTAACTCTGGGCAAGACCACAATGCAAATTGTAGCTTGCCACAAACCCCCACCATGCACCAGGATTCCCACTCCTCATTTCTTAATACACAGGAAAGTATTGGGTACAACCCAACACCCTAATAATGGGCAATTTCAACTACCCCACCATTAACAAACTTCAACCCCAATCCCTGCTGCTACTATTGATAAAACCCCTGAAGATGTTTGATAGTTTTAACCAATTCTTTACTGAGACAATTCAAGCCCTAGCTAGCCAACTACCTCCTAGCTCCCCTGGTCCTGAAAGTAGCACCCTTAGAAACCTACTCGCGTTCAGCTTCCAACCAGTCGCCACTTCACTTATCCGTACCTTGATCAAAAAATTAAAACCCACTACACTTGATCAAAAAATTAAAACCCACTACACTTTCTGCTGATAAACTCCCTGCCAAGTACCTAAAAAAATAAGCTGATGCTATTGCTTACCCCGTCTCAATACTAAATCAATCGAACCATAGTAGAAGCTAAAATTCCCACCATTTGGAAAATATCCTATGTAATCCCACTTCACAAAGGAGGCAGCTCTACTGAATTCTCCAATTATAGGCCAATAGCTATACCCTCTCCACTTGCAAAGATTATGGAAAAATGTATTCATAGACAACTCATGCACCACCTAATCCAAAATCGCCTTATGGCAGACACTCAGCATGGCTTCCGTCCTCATCACAGCACTACTTCAGCCCTCCTAGCCTTTACTAACACCATAAATCGCAACAATAATTATATATCCTCAGCCCTCTTTTTGGATCTTTCCAAGGCATTCGATATGGTTGATCAACTTTTAATCCACACACTGCAAACATTCTGTCTAGATACTGGAGCGCTCCAATGGTTTCAATCCTACCTGAATGGTCGACAGCAGGCTGTCCTCTGGAAGAACAAACTCTCTAACCTTACCCTCAGAGTACCACAAGGCTCTATAGGCTCTTGCTGTTCTCCATCTTCATTAATGACCTTTATACTGTCATCCCAAAAGTCAACTGTATCCAATATGCTGATGAGACTCTACTCTGATTTGCTCAGCCACATCTCCAGTAGAGTTATGGTCAGCTACCCAGACCACCTTTAATACAATCGAGAACTGGCTTTCTGAACATCGTCTGATCCTAAATCCCCAAAAAACTAAAATGCTGTTATTTTCACCAACACGTAGGTCCACCGCTTTCACCTTTACCATAAAATCAAATGATGGCACAATAATCTCCCCTGACCCATCTACAAAACTATTAGGTGTCATCATAGACAATCTCAAATTTGACCTACATGTTAACCAAACTATCAAAACCATCAATAAAAAACTAGGGTCACTTTACAGAATAAAAGCCTTCCTAACCCCTCCAGCTAAAATTGCCATAGCTCACTCTCACCTTCTTTCAACCCTTCTGTATGCATCCCCTCTACTCTCGAATTTGAACAAGACTGTCCTTAAACTCTCAATTTGCTACAACCACAACCACATTCACAGGTTTGCCACTGGGCTGCCTTTTAGGACACATCATTGCATCAATCCAAATCAGCTTGGTTGACTTGAACTACCTAGCCTAATCCAGTATAACCAACTGATTATGGCCTATAAAATCCTCTATAATCCGGACAATACTTCTGCACTTAAAAATATTATCACCCCCTATAACAATCCTAGACCGCTTCGATCCCCTAACAAACTACTAATTCAGACTAGCAAAATTAATAACACAGCCGGTGATTCTCTCTTTGCAAACTCTAAGTAGATCCTGGAACTCTCTTCCAGCTGATATTACCTTACTTTCCACCTTAGGTCAATTTAAAACGAGACTCAAACAACATTTGTCACTTAACTGGCTGTGTCAATCAAGCCTGGCTAACTCGAATGTGTAAAAATCTGTTAACCAGTTTACTGTGTAATTTAATTTAATCCTGACTTGTGCTCAGGACTAACTGTAACCTGTGGAACTTGTTTAACTTGCTTACTTATGTAATCTCTGTAAATAGTCTGTTTGTAATATGTAATGCTGGTATTATGTAATGCTGTATCTGCTTACCCTTGGAGCTTTTCTCCCTGGGCCTCCGCTGAAAATGGACATGCATCCAGTCGGACTATCCCGGTCAACAAATGTAAAATAAAAAATAAAATAACTGGGAAAACTACTCATGTACCGCCTGATGAGCCTGGTCTGCAAGGCCATGGAACTCAAACATGGAACATATCATCATGGAACTCAAACAAAGACATTGGTATGGAACTCGAACAAAGACATTGGTAAATCTCCAAGCTCTGAACCCTAACCCAGTTCGGGTTTGTAAGAGGCAGATCATGTCTCCTAAACCTGACTGACTTCTTTGAAGTAGTCACTAAAGCCAAAGATGAGGGTAAGGTGGTTCACACAGCTTATCTAGATCTCGCCAAGGCTTTCGACACCACCCCCCACTCTGGAATTCTAGATAAGCTCACTAAACTAGGTATAAATCCCCATGTCACAAGATGGGTTGCCAACTGGCTCATAGACAGAACTCACACTGTGAAAGTAGCAGACTCCAAATCTGACTTCAGGCCAGTGACAAGTGGGGTACCACAGGGTTCAGTCCTGGGTCCTCTCCTGTTTGGTATCTACTTCTCTGAAGCACAGGCTAACACAGAAGGTCTTTGGCTAACAAAGTTTGCAGATGACTGCAAACTAGGAGCCATAATCAAAACTCCTAACGAAGTGGACATATTAAAAACGGGCCTCACTGAGACAAATGCCTGGTGTCAAAGCCATGGCCTGAAGGTCAATGCCAAAAAGTGTATGGTCATCCCCTTTGGTAAAAACTCTGTACCCATGAACTACCACATAAGTGGTAGTCTACGTAACACAAAAGTGTGATAAGAGACCTTGGGACACAGGTGGACAGTAGTCTCTCCTTTAATAACCACATCGGTCAGGAAATCCTTCTACGTGGCTCACCTCATCACAAAAGGTTTCTCATACAGAAAAAAGAGGTCATTGTTCCCCTCTACTCAATCACTCATTAGACAGACCCATTAGAGAGTAAAACACCCCTTTTGGTATGTACATCACAAGACATCTACAACTGGAAAGGCCACAGAAATACCTCATAAAGAGGGTTACTGGCCTCAAAACAGATGCCCTACGCAGAACGTCTAAAAAAAACTCCAGATTTACTCAGTCACATATCAGCTACTCCGATATCAGCTACTCAGAGGCGATCTCTGCCTAACATACAAAGCTATGTCAATCTCAGAGCTGTTGGACATGCTCCACTTAAAGAAATCCCAATCCCTCTGAGCTACACGCTCTAGGGACCTAAACCTTGTCACCACAATAAACGGAACATGCCGGAGGGATACATTCCTGTCCCAGAGACTTCCCATACTCTGGAACAGACTACCTATCTATATCAAACAGAGCTCCTCATTAGCACTAAAGAAAAATCTTGATTGGATGAGAAATAGGAAATTCACCCCAGGGATCACTTCTGTGGCTCTGCTCGACAGGGGCACAGGAAAATACATTTTCTTGGGCGTAAAAAGCCAGGGTACCTTTTTGGCTAGGCTTATATAGGCCCTAGGGCTAATAGGCTGAGAGACTATTATGTGCTAGAGAATGGATGGGACTAGGAAGGGGACAGGGTAGGTAATGAGGCTATAGGGGAGGAGAGTGGTTGTCAAGGAGAAAAGGTGTTCACTTGAATTGCTGAATGGGTGGAGGAAAAGGAAGGGTTGGGGTGTAGAGAGTAGAAATGTATTGTAAGAGGGAGAGGGTGGGAATGAGGATAAGGTAAATGGATAGAGTGAGCCCAAGCATAGCAAGGGCTAATGGAGCAGATTAGCCCAATTGGAAGAGGTGCAAACAAACCGGCAGACTGAAATGATGGTAGTTTGCAGGCAAGTTACACATGGTCTTACTTGTATCACAGGTTTTGGGTGGAGAATATGTATGTTACACAAACAGGAGACACTTTTAGTCCTGGCCTTATATTAGTTTCCCTTTGCACCAGATAATAGCTTTTACTAAACTGAGATACTGTACGTTAGGAGTACCAAGCGTATCTTATGGCAGCATTGTGTAATGCAGGCAGTTGCTTCGGTATTTTGTTATTTGGACCTTTGAATGTGGTTAAAGGACTGTAAGGAGAGAGAGAGCGAGAGGGAGCGGGAGCGGGAGAGGGAGAGGGAGAGGGAGAGAGAGAGAGAGAGAGGGAGAGGAGAG